>NC_056748.1:874440597-874740597 GCF_019279795.1 Protopterus annectens
GAAGCTGAGTAAAACACGTGTGAAATATATCGTATTGGGTACATCTCTACCAGTTTACTTTAGTCATCATCCTGGGTTTAAAGCAAAGTAACAACAAGTATAATCTATCTTTTAAAGGGACATACTATAGAACTCAGTCATGCTATATAGCAAGTCAGCAATGGGTTAAGAAATTTAGACTTGCAACATTTTAACAATCTTATACTCAATTGTATGAGTATTCCTAAAACCTCAGTGTTTATTAATACATTCAAAGCAGAATGGATTTACAGCAACACTGTACGTTATAAAGGTTTTGCCAAGTAACGGCACACTGTTTTATGAGCTGTTCTAATAACCTAAATATTCTAAATTTTGATAGCACTTAACATACAATGTAACCTAAAGATGCATGTAGACTAGGAATGTACCTTATAGATGTAAGTTTTCCTATAAGTGACAAAGTGGCGCCGGGGCATAGAGTACACTTCAAACCATTTTATAAATTGAACATTTGTTTTATTGATATAAAACAGCAACTGTATATTTAAAGAATGGAAGGATCTTTACTTTTAAGCACGTAGCACTTTAACCAAGAGTCACTAATTATGAGTCATTAATTGTTATGTATTTTACTACTATTTTAATTGATTGTTGGATATAAACGCATCCAAAACACTTGTGGTTCATCTTGAGAAAGCCTGACATAGCTTCAGGTGAAAGCGCTTGATTGACACACTTCGTTTTTTATGTTTCGTGCCGTCCTATGGTTTGGTGTTTAAATAAAGAGTTTTTCTACACTACTTTGAAGAGTTTATTGGAAGAGTTTATTGGATTCAGTGGTGCCTTTTGCTGCTTCTTTTATAGATATATGTGCATACATATACATAGACAGACAGATCTGACTATCTACAGATATCACTGTATATGACGATCTCACACTCCCCCTGTCCCAACCCCTCTGTCACTCTCACCCCCTCTCTGTCACACACCCCCCCTCGCCATATCTCTAGCAATATATGTACATCGATATATATATGTGTATATGTATACAGACATATATATATATATATACATATAGATATATATATATATATATATATATATATATATATATATATATATATATATATATAGAGAGAGAGAGAGAGAGTGAGAGATGTATATATATATATATATATATATATATATATATATATTCTGAGTGAGGCACATGTGTACAGATGTATTGCAACAGGTGCCTGGTGAAAAAGGCATGGAGTGAACACCAGTCTCAAAACTGGAGTACCATACCCCATTTCAAATCACCTACACCAGTAACCACCAGATATGTGATTGGTTGCCCACCACTGCATGTGTCAGGGGTGAACAGGGTCATAAATGTGTACAATAGTCCCCCCAATGATAGTCACAGTGGCACACTATTCCTGGAATACCTGCACATGGTATGTGTCAGCAGACATGGTGTGTTAGCTATGGACATGTAGGTCAGTGTACCCCTCCACACCACACAATGGCTGCCACGGTATGTACCTCACATGACAGCTACAGATATGGAGAAGGACACAGTGACATGTACAACACTGTGACAATGCACTCAAACACATTACCAATGCACAGTGACTGACAACACCACAGAGTACATACATACTACCCACATAGAGGTTACCACTCCTGGATTTACATACTTAAGTCACACCCATGACAGATGTCCAACAACCATAATAACACCTCACACCATCCACAACCTAAATGACTGCTGTGTGTCGTCCATGACACTGCAGTAGAGAGCACATGGTGGAGGTACAGGTTCCTATCCACAGATAAGACATACCCTGCAATAAACCACACAGCATTAAGAAGCAAGACTCCCCATGAGTACATGTCACACATACCCCTGCTGAATGTTAGTCAGATAGGTAATATGCCATATGAGTCATCCTGTGTAACTGTTTGACAGGAGCAGGTACCATCACATCACATGTGTCACAATGGTTAGGGTAGCAGAACAGTATCCTGCTGTAGTCCCAGGGGCAATAACATATTGTATTGTATTGTATTGTAATGTATTGTATTGTGTTGTATTGTAGTGGTATGAAGAGGTGCCTCCTTCGTGGAGTGGAACCACTGCTGCTGTACGCCAGTGTACAGGTACATATCCTGTAGTCAGGCTAGTGTTACATAGCACTCCTATATGCGTGTTTAGCTCCTCTTGGAGTTCATGTAGCATGCAACCGGGGATACCATCAGGTCCCATTGATGCTGTGTTGTCTGCTTTTCTGAGGGCGGCTCTCACCTGGACATCTGTGATGACAGGGAGGTTACAGTCAGCTGAGATAAGTATGTCTTAGTTTGGGGGAGAAGGAGGGGGGGAAACTTGCACTGAACCTGTCTGCCACAATGTTGCCAATATCTGTGGGTTCAGTGAATTATTTGTTGTTGTGTACTAACTATGAGCATATTGGAGGGTTTCTGACCAGGTTGATAACATAACTGAAGAAGGCCTTGTGGTTATCTGTAGTGTCCCCGTTGATTTCCCTCTCAAAGTTGCCCATGGATGTTTGTATGAGAGAAAATAGCTCCTTACTAGTGCTGATCAGACATGCCTTCCCTTTATGGAATTATGCTCTGTCTTGCAGTAGCTTCCATCTTTTGTTATACAATCTGTCTATGGCTGGGGTCCACCAGACAGGATGCTTTCCCTTTGCGGAGAGTGTCTTGGTCTTATATGGGATTGCATGATCCATGCATTCTCGGAGATGTCCGTAGAAATCATTTGTGAAGGGGTCAGCATTGTGGGTTGTGTCTTCCACTGGCCCAGTGGGCTTAAAGGATACCATGTCAGTGTTACGGAGTGTAAAGTTTGCATTTGAAATGTTATTCACTGTAGTCGTTTGTGCTGGTGGTGGAGGTGGGATATGTATATCCAGGGCAATTAGTTTGTGGTCAGCTCACAGTAGTTGATGATGTACCCCATACAATACCTCGATACAAACCCCCAGAGTGAGGAGGTGCTTTGGACCTGAATCAGTGTTCTGACTGCTGGGGTTTGGTAGTATGTCGTATGGAGTGTGCCAGGTACTGTTGCACAGTTGTTGGCTGAGCACTGATACCTGGCCATTTACATGTGTATCCACCAATACACAGACAGATGCTATATATGTGAGATATGTTGTATCACAACAGTCGAGTAGCATGTGTAGTATGTGTGCCAAATTCTTCTGACATATTTTGCTGATATCATGTTATTTCCTTTTTCAGGACCATGGCTCACCAGCGCAATCCAGCGTACTCTGCAGCTGAGGATGAGGAAATACACCAGAGCCTGGTGCGGGATTATGCAATACTCTTTTCCCACACCAGCCAGAATCAGCAGGAGAGGGCTACACTGTGGCAACACCTGGTCCGTCGGGTAAATGACATAGGCACGCATAATAGGACATATGAGCAGGTACGACATCACTGCAGTGATTTAATCAGAAATGTCCATCAGCATGCGTCGGATATCAACAGGCAACAGGTTGACACAGGTGGTGGGGTGGCTACACATCCCCCACTCACCAGACTGGAGGGACTACTCATAAGTGTTGTGGCTCCAGCCCGCTAACAACAACAGCAGCAGACCTGCATTATGATGGAGGCTGGAGCCACACAGCAGCAAGACTACGAGCGTGCAGGTAATATGCCATATGTATAGTTGACTGTTGTGTACTCTGGTAGTTAATGCATGTGTGAGGTGTGTCCTTGGTTTGTAGCTGTCATCATAGTATTTAATGTGCAAGTGTGATATTCTCAATGTCAGCAGCTGACCTGTGAAAGGCAACTGTTGTACTACTGACCTGTATCATACTCAGTAACAATGGCACAGTTGTGCCCACTGACATTAATTTCCTCATTTCTGCAGGTCCCTCCGGTGTAACAGCAATGCAGCCTATCCATGCTGGTGAGTGTGTATTAACAATACCTTTAATAGTCTTGATAGTAATAGTAATATTAGGCTCACTTAGTAGTGCTCTGTGTATGCATGCAGGTGTGTCTGTGTCTGTGTGTTGATATCTCGCATATTGAGTAGTGTGCAAGTGTGCAACTGTGTGCAAGTGTGCAACTGTGTGCATGTGTGCACCTGTGCATGTGTGCTGTGCACGTGTGCATGTGTGCATGTGTGCACCTGTGCATGTGTGCATGTGTGCATCACTGGTAACATTGTGTAGACATTGTAAACTGTGTTTCCTGTTTCCCTCCCACAGGTTCTGGTGCTGCTCTGCTGTCATGCAGCAGGGAACCTGAACCAGGTGCCATGGGTACTGATAATGATGACATCTGTGTAATGGCACAGGAAGGTATGCCAGGGTCCGTCATTGGTCAGCCAATTGACAGTACACAGCTGTCAACCCCATCAATGCGCACAGTCATCCTGCCAATACACCCTTTGTCACCAATGTCCCTAGGTGATGGACAGGATACAGTGGGCATTGACCAGGGTAATGTGGTATCTGTGGCACATGCTTCCCCACACAGCAGCCATGGGCATGGCCCTGAGATGGTACCACACAGACAGATGTCCAGGGGTTCTTGTGGGAGCATCCATGGGCGTACTGCCCCTGTCAGACGTGCCCACAGAGGTCTTACAACCTCAGCTATGTTTCGGGCTGTCATGCAGGCACAGTCACATATGGAATGGTACACCAGACAGGGTCTGAGGGAGCTGACAGCATGTCGCACAGCCATGACTGACAGTATGCATGACATTGTGGCTGCCATCCGTAATTTCACCGATGTCATAGACAGACGTTGTGGGGACATATTAGATTGGTTCCACAACTACATGTCCATGAGCCAGGGCAATGGTGGACAGTTGAGGTGTCGACGTGGGCGTATGCCAGTAGCAGCAGCAGCTGGCAGTCATCACGGATGACAACAGGGCCATGGCTGCCCCCATAGTGCCAGCAGCAGCCCCAGCAATGCTGGGTCTGTGCTGTCATCAGACTGCCCCAGGAGACCGCGTGCACATGGCTCTGGACAGGCACGACAGGGATCTGTGTCCAGTCAACGAACACCTGCTTCTGATGACAGTACCCAGTCTGGATTGGTACCGGATACAGTCCATAGCACCCCTGCAAGGCACAGGTACCGTGTCCGTGGCCAGAGACACTGATCTGTATGACCTGGCAGGTACAGTCTGTGGCTGTCCACAAACACCAGTATATGGCAGCCATGAGGTGGAACTGTGTGCATCCATACACACATGTGAATTGACAACACCTAGGGCTACCGCATACACGCACACACTGCATCAACATTGCCCCACCTTGTACCGCTGTCCCTCACCAACACACATACACATACATGTCAATTGGTGGTATCAGTGGCAGATTCAGGCATACCAAGTTCACACCCTGTGCATATGATGAAACTGTGCCACCTCCTGCAATCTGTAACATCAGTGCAGGTACAGGTTAACATGTTGCTGATGCACAGGGTGACTACATAGACGTGTAGTAATAGTATCATGTTGTTAACAGTACTGTGTGCTGATATAATTGTGGGTATATCCCAGCATGCCTGATGCAGTAAGGGTATGATTGTCTTGTACTGTTGTCTACACCCATGGTAAGTACCATAGTGTATCATCTGCACATGTTGGCATACTGGTGGTGAGGATGTCAACAGAAGGCTACATACATAGGTAGCACAGGGGATAAGGTAATGAAAGTATTGATACGCAATGATGGACATGTAAACTGCAAGTGGCATGTTGCCCACATTGGACTCTGCAGTACAGATGTTTGAGGATGTTGATATGTGTGCAGTACTACACGACTGGTACAGGACACACAGGAGCACCCTAGCACTGCAAGCTCACATCTCATACCATGCTAGACAGCCCCAACACACAAAACTAACTTTCACAGGAGGGAGAGTCCCCATAAATGTCAGGGATACTGTGGTGGCAGGACAGGTAGCATACATCCTACTAAGTATGGAACCACTGACTGAAGGCTCAGTGTCTGTTATTTGACATGTGTATTACTGCAGGTATGAGCACCTGGGTTTCCATCCAGTTATTGTACATCCTGACGGTACATGGTCTGTACACTTGTATGCGCTGAGACTGGACCCTAGCCATCTGACCTGTGTATTTCCATGTACATGTGTATAGTGCCTGCATATTTGCACTGTTACCTACTGGAAGTGGTACAGCTTGTTTGTTGTACAATGGACTACATGCAGCCCTGCTTACTGTAGCTTTGTTTGCATGCATGTTTGCTTGCAGTTACCCTGGAACACTGATCCCACCTGCAATGCAGAGTTACAGAGCTTCTGTGGACTCCTAGTGACATCTGCATAGCTTACTATATGTGTGTCCATGTCTCACTTGACAGAACGTCACTGTTTGTCCTGTTCACATGTACGTTGCCTGTGACACATTGCATATGACTTACCTGGCATTTGTCCACGTGAGCAGTCATATATGCTAGTGCTAACTAATCACAGGCACTACACCCTCACATACTCACCTTCTGTACCTTGTTCCCCATTGGCCCTATGTGCTGTTAATCACCATGGCAATCACAATACTATGGTAGCATGTGCAAAGGTCACTTGTCAGTCACTTCTATGGTACAGTCGTGGAATATGTGGGTCATGTGGCAACGTCACAGCTGCCACATGTACACAGTCAACACTCTCCCCTACACATGGACGTACAACACATGTATGAGATGCAACCACATAGCCAAACTGGGGACTAAGCACTCTGAACCCAGTACTGGCATAACCTGTCAGGTGGCATGAAATACTGCAGTGACTACAATACCAGTCTGATGTAGACCTACACTGACAGCAATCCAAACACGTGAACACACTGGGCCATTCGTGGAGCCTCAGAATAGCATCCTGCCTGAGCAGCAGACACCTCTGCAGCTGGCACACAGGCATACGTTAAGCCGGAACACAGCACGTGCAACACATAGCACACAAATCCTGTGTGCCAAACAGTCGCAGCCTGTACGGCTAGACAACACACCTGCTACAGTTGTGTTAGGTACCTTTATTGTCTGGTACAGTGAGGTCCCGCTCACCAGGCTGGACAAGGTGAAGGTCACAGTGATATGCCCGTGGGGCACTATGGTCCACCACATAACACAAGCATACAGGTCAGTCAGAGGCATGGACACATATGACTCAGTCATTGCCCATGCCACTATGGCTGACCTGTGATGTACCTCCCTGGACTACATGATAGGGAACATAGAAGGGCTCTCTGAGCATGTGGCACAGGTTGGTATGACCCTGACCTTGGTTGGCATCATACCCTCACCAGGAATGCTGACATATTACTGAATGCTGATGTATTACTGTAGCTACAACACCCTAGCTGAAAGGTTCCTAGCATGTAGTCACTGCATTGCTATGGAACAACTTGTTACCACTCCCACAACAGGTGAAAACATGCAGCACCTGTTCATCAACAACATGTAGACTATATGCCCCAGACCAGATGTGTATCCCTCACTGCTAGGATGATACCATATACAACGCACACTGTATATACACATACCACATGCAGCACCTGCACAGAAGACCACAGTCATAATGTTATCCAGTACAAATACCATGTATTCACATGTGGCAGGCGTCAGACATGGGAACTATTGAAGGTCACAGGTACATATGTGTATTTGGCACACACATACATCATCTGTATCCATTGCCATTACTGGTTTAATTGATGCCATGCATTATTGTGAACAACAACTCACACACATGGGCATTCTGTGTGACAAAAACACATGTGGAATTCAAAACCATAACTAACTGTGCTATGACAGTAGTGAGAGACGCAGTAGCAGAGCGTGCTATTTGCATTACTGGGAGATTTGCCCTCTTCTGCTGTACTTGTAAGGTGCTGACATCATCTCTGTGTAGAGATTGGAATATGCAGCAGCTGGTGTGTTGTACTGGTTGCCAAAAGGGTCAGTTCTCTCACACATGTAATTGCACACACCCTACTTTCACCCCCCCCACACACTTGCAGGATTCAAACCCCTACCTACCTATGTTATGATACTCAAGAAGGACGCATTAGCAGAGCGTGCTATTTGCATTACTGGGAGGTTTCCCTTCTCCTGCTGTACTTATAGGGTGCTGACATCATCAGTGTTTAGAAAGGGGAATGTGCATCCTGTAGTGTATTCTCCTAGTTGCCAAAAGGGACATTTCCCTCACGCAGAATTGCACACACACTAACCCCCCTCACCCAAACACACACACTTGCAGGATTCAAACCCCTACCTAACTATGTTATGACACTCAAGACGGATGCATTAGCGGAGCGCGCTATTCGCATTACTGGGAGGTTTTCCTTCTCCTGCTGTACTTATAGGGTGCTGACATCATCAGTGTTTAGAAAGAGGAATGTGCATCCTGTAGTGTGTTCTCCTAGTTGCCAAAAGGGACATTTCTCTCACACAGAATTGCACACACACTAACCCCCCTCACCCAAACACACACACTTGCCATTTGCAGGATTCAAACCCCTACCTAACTATGTTACGACACTCAAGACAGACGCATTAGCGGAGCGTGCTATTCGCATTACTGGGAGGTTTCCCTTCTCCTTCTGTACTTATAGGGTGCTGACATCATCAGTGTTTAGAAAGTGGAATGTACATCCTGTAGTGTGTTCTCCTAGTTGCCAAAAGGGACATTTCTCTCACACACACTAACCCCCCTCACCCAAACTTGCCATTTGCAGGATTCAAACCCCTACCTAACTATGTTATGACACTCAAGACGGATGCATTAGCGGAGCGCGCTATTCACATTACTGGGAGGTTTCCCTTCTCCTGCTCTACTTATAGGGTGCTGACATCATCAGTGTTTCGAAAGGGGAATGTGCATCCTGTAGTGTGTTCTCCTAGTTGCCAAAAGGGACATTTCTTTCATACAGAATTGCACACACACTAACCCCCTCCACACACACTGAGCATTTGCAGGATTCAAACCCCTACTTAACTATGTTATGACACTCGAGACGGACACATTAGCAGAGCACGCTATTCACATTACTGGGAGGTTTCCCTTCTCCTGCTGTACTTATAGGGTGCTGACATCATCAGTGTTTAGAAAGGGGAATGTGCATCCTGTAGTGTGTTCTCCTAGTTGCCAAAAGGGACATTTCTCTCACACAGAATTGCACACACATCAACCCCGCTCACCCACACACTGAGCATTTGCAGGATTCAAACCCCTACCTAACTATATTATGACACTTGAGGGAGACGCATTAGCAGAGCGCACTATTCAAATTACTGGGCATCTGTTTTGCACCTGCAGTATTTATAGGGTGCTGACATCATTATTTATACAGAAGTATGTACATGTATTACTACCTGTCAGGTGGGGGATAGCATATATATGCATTTGCAGCCACCTACTTCAGGGTCAGATATGCACATCAGCACTCTCAGGTTATGTTTTATACCATGCTTTGTGACCACAGGACCTGTAACACACAACACAACCAGTTCAGACCACCCCTCCCACATCCGGGACACACACTTTGCTTCCCTGGGAACAGTGCCAAGATATGAAGGTGTTCACATACACCATTCCAGTTGTTAATGTCAGGTACAGGTATATTGTGTGTGGGAACTACTCAGGCCTCTACAACATTACCCTACAGCCACTACAATTTGTGAGTCCATGTGCTATGGCAGGACCACTCACCACAGCCTCAAGGGGGAATACATATTGCACCTGACCATCTGCAACATGGGTACTCACTATTCCACACCAGAGGTAGACCACCATTGTTGATATCTGACCATACCCACCTTTCCCTGGACATCCATATCCCATCCCCACCCCCAGGCAAGGTTGTCACTGCAAACAAAGTGTATTTATCAAAAGCAGACTTTGCACTTGTGAAGACTGGGGTGGAAGACTTCAAAGGACCCATGCTGGGGGAGTATACAGGCTACTCTGCATAATCCTTGACAATTGCATTCTATGAGCATGTAGAAGGTTTGCATTGATCATGCTATCCCAAATATACCCATGACTCCTCCACCACAGGACACCCTGTCAGGTGTACCCCAGCCATATATGAGCTGTCCAACAGACGGAGTGAGCTAATACATTGCAGAGCAGTAGCCCACAGAGGGAGGACATCTCTGAACAGTACTGGCATGACACTTCAATCCCTCTTAATCATCACGACACCGTGTTGACAGTGAAATTGTCCAGACACTGCAGATAAGACTCCCCTCAGTCTGTTATTGACACCCACTTACTGTTAGAGGTCCTCGCCAACCCTCTTCCAGCACACACCAACAACATGGATGTGGCATAGCAAATTCAACCCCTGGGATCTCCACTGTGTCCCTGCTTGATGGAGGCACAGCACACTAGCCTCAAACGGTGCCTTATGTGACCTACTTTACAGTGGCACAGTAGCCTACTGTACTGGGGATGCAGATGCCAAGCACACTCATTCCCTAGGGCAAACAGCCTAGTATTGACCTCTACACCCATATGTTTAATTGTCAGATGCACAATATTTGTTGCTGATAGGCTGTTTGCAGGTCTTTATTGCTATAGCATTCCCTGTTTCTATGAACAACATGTGTATCTGTGGAAGATGTTTGAATATGAGGGGGATCCACTATATCACTTATGTCTCTGTAGTCATTTAACTGTGTGCACTGGGCAGATTGCTGTAATGTGGTTGGTTCCTGGAATGACACGTACAAATACCAGATATGTGTGGCCAACTGCTAAACTGAGATATGGCCTAAGTGTGTGAGCATGCCCAGTTCAGCCTTTCCATGGCATGTTGTCTGACATCTGTCTCATTTATCAAAGTGTGCGAGCATGCCCAGTGTGAGCTTTCCATATGCTGAACTCTGCAGTCCACCACATATGTGGATGAGTGTGAACTTCAACAATATCTCACGTTTATGGTTGTGTGTTGGGTGTCATGTTGTGTACTTACTGGCCAACTGCTTCATGTCTGAACACAACAGGGATTATACTGTGCCTGCAGGATTTGCATGGGATACTTTGCATACAGTTGTCAACATCCTTTCATACTGACCTAACACTGTAGTACCATATACTGTATTGGTTCAGTACTTTCACTGTGGTGGACAGTATCCTGGGCTTTAGTCCTATCACTGCTTTAAATTTTCATAGTGAGCACAACAGACTGTTTAGGGGCCAGTTGTGCACATATGACCATGTTGCATTATGTTCAGATATGGACTACTTAAACCAGGCTTGTCTAACATTGGTAGTGTATTCCACAACATAGGTGGACATTGGCAAACACTAGCGATGTGCCCTTGGCCATTTCTAATGCTAGTCAGAGAGTGTGTTTGTCCTTCGACACACATTGTAACTGGAGTTTGCCATGACATATGTCATGGTTAGTATACTGTGCCTCCATCTACCTGTGACATAACAGTGATACCCAGGGTAAACCTACCATCTCCCATCCACTCATCAAGATTTCTCTTGAGGAAAGTCGATGGGTGACTCTCTGGCTAACCTGTACTGGGAGTTTACTCAAGAGTGGGGGTGGTTTCTGTGTTATGGATCATTCAGTACAGCTTGTCCTATGTATGTCAGTGCTGGGGTTCAGGTCTCTCATGTGCATAGCTCACTGCCATTCAGATTGTACAAGGTGCAGCATGTTCATTGATTCCAGCTTGGACATGGCTTTATACATCAGGCACAGCTTGCCTCTGGGCGGGCAGTATGGCAGTGTGTGGAGCTGCAGTTTGTTTAATCAGGCAACACATGGCATCTGTTCAAGCTCTTTGATACTCCTGGTGAGGTACTTTTGGGGTCTTTCTAGTCGATGGAGGTGTCTGCTGAGGTACACCCCACAGGGGCCATTGTAGTCAATTGTGACGCTGATGAAGGATGACTGCAGAGCCACAATGACCTCCCCTGATCTAGATCTCACTACCTTCATGATTAGGTGGGTATATGGTATGTTTCTGTAACCACTACAGCCACATGCTTGACCAATGCAAGATATCTATCAACTTGTGTCCCCAGGTCTCTTATTACATCTTGAGTACTTAATTTGTTAACACCTATGTGGTAATTGGTGGGCACTTACTGTATATCCACAGGGGTTGACTATACACTTTTCTGCAATTAGCTTGCTGACATGGCTATGGCACCAGTTGTCTGTTTCTATGTGGCCCTTTTGTGGGATGCTTGTGTCAGCTGGAGGGTCAGATATGGTGGCCAGTTTGTAGTCCTCTGCAAACTTGTTGAGACACAGTTCTTCCATGTTGGCCTGTACCTATGGGACATATATAAAAAACAAGGGAGGTCCCAGGACCAAGCCTTGTGGGATGCCAGTTGTATCTGGTTTGTAGTCTGACATGGCTGCAGCATTTCTGACCATGTCAGTTCTGTCCTTGGTCTGGTTTGCAACCCCTCTACTGACATAGGGGTTTATATTTAAGCTGGTGAGCTTATCTATAATGAACACGTAGGGTATTGTATAGAAGCCTTTTGCAAGGTCCAGCTAGACTGTGTGGACCACATTCCCCTCATCAATGACCTTAATGACTGTTTCAAATGAATCAAACATGTTTAAGGGGCAGGCTCTGCACTTAAGAAAGCCACACTGGGTAGGGTCCAGTGTCAGTAGGTCCCCAATATCTTTATGTCTGAGGTACATGCTGATCCTTTCCATAGCTTTGCAGACCAAGCTTGTCAGCATTCTGGGGTGGTAGTTTGCAGTATCCATTCAGGCAACACCTTTTTGGAGAAGGACCACTGTTGTTGTACACTGCTCTTTGTGTACATATCCTGTGGTAAGGCTGACATTGAGCAGTAGTGTTATTTGGCATTCCATTCTTCTTGGAGTCCATGTTGGACTCAGCCCAGGACACCATCTCATACCAGTGATGCTGTGTGTTTTGCTTTGTAGATGCTAGCTGTTACCTCAGCACCTGCAATGTCAGGGGGCCAGCACTCTGCTGGGATAGATATTTTGCATTTTGTGGGGGGGGGGGTTGCACTGCACCTGTCAGGTTGGATGTTGCCAATATATGTGTGTGTTTGGTATGTTGTTTGTAATATTTGAGTGATTCAGAGCATATCTGTGAATTCCCAACAAGGTTCCTACCATCAGTTAAGAAAGCCTTGTGATTATCCTTAGTGTCCTGTACAATTTGTATCTTCATAGGTTCATAGGTTCATACTAGGCTATCTGCCCTAGGGCATTTCTAAGCCTAGCCAGAGTGTGTGTGGCATTCGCCACCCCTTGCTATGTGAATATTATGGCCATTTATGATTTACTTTACTGTGCCTCTGTCTGGATGTGACACAGTGAAGACCCCCAGTGTACATCTACGATCATCCATCCACTTGGCAAGATTCCTGTTGAAGAGAGTCAGTGAGGGTCTCTGCCTAACATGGAGTGGAATTCCGTTCCAGGGTGTAGGGAGACTCTGGGTTATGTATCTGCCCCTCCAGCACATCCTATTTCATTATGTGTTGAGGTTGACATCTCTCACTCTCACAGCTCTGATGGAATTGGGTTTTCTGGGATGGAGCATGTCCATTACTCCTGTGTTGGACATGGCCTTGTACAACAGGCATGCAACGCCTCTGCATAGGCAGTATGTGACTGCATACACTGGGGTGTCTACAGCCAGGCAGCATATGACAAATATTTGAGACCCTTTATCCTCTTGGTGAGGTACCTTTGAGGTCTTTCTAACTGCTGCAGGTATCGGGTAAGGTACATCTCAAATGAGGCATTGTACTAGATTATGGGTCTGATAAGAGAACAGTATAGGGGCACAATGACCTCTGTTGACGTAGATGTGAATCCTTTCATGATACGGTGTCCAATATAGACAGTCTTCCTAGCCATGTTGGCAATGTGAGTGTCACATGACAGGTTACTGTCCACTTGTGTCCCTAGGTCCCTGATTACTCCTTCCATACATAATGGATTACCACCTATGTGGTAATTTGTGAGTACCTTGTTTGGTATTTGGTGAGACATTCATACTGTCCAGTGTCTTCAGGACAGCTGAGTGGGGTATCTGTGTGTGAGAGTGTGGTCTGTAGCATGCTACAGACTGTACAGCAGTTTTTCCTACGGTTAGTTGCACATGGGTGGTCTCCGATGCTTCATGCATTGTCAGTTACCTGGACGTGTGGGTGTCTGTGCTGAATATGGGTACTCCCCCTCCTTTTATGTTTTGGTCCAGGTTTTGGGGCCATAACGCATGATATGAAGTATAACCTGGTAGTGCTGGTGTGCTGTCAGGAGCCTTGCTGCAGGTTTCTGTCACTGCACGGACATCGATGTTCTCCATACTGAGGAGGGCCTCGGGAGCATGCATGTTGAGGTTTACACGTCTGGCATTGGGCAGCATTACCCTTATGTTTCTTTCCACTTATGTTTTCTAGGGAGGTGGGTTAGTCTTTTCAGCCTTGCCTACAAAAGGCTCTATGGAGGTGGCAAGAGCCTTATCCAATATCCAGATGCCCAGGGGTAACAGGTGCAAGCCATCCCTGGCACAGCAGCGTGGCTTGTCAAGCATGACATCCCAAGCAGACAGACATTGGATCCTCTTGGAATGACACCAGTAATTGTGCCACTTGTTAAAGCTGATCATTCTGTGTTTGTACTGTGGCATCATTCTTGGTGAGGGTAGGATGCTGCACACGGTCAGTGTCATACCGGCCTGGACTACATAATTGGAGAGCTCATCTATGTCTCTTTTCATGTAGTCTGGGGAGGTACATCTCAGGTCATTCATGCCAGCATGGACAATGACTGCATCATATTTCTACTTGCTTTGGGGTGACCTGCGTACTTGTGTTATGTGGCGTATTGTAGCAGCCTACAGGCAGCTTACTGTACCCTTTCCCTTGTTCAGTCTGGTGAGCGGGACAGCAGTGTGTCTGACTATGGAGTCACCTATTACAACTGTGTCAGGCATGTTGTTTCTCCTTCTGGCCTGTGACTGTTTGGCACACCAGCTTTGTGTACTATGTGTTGCATGTGCTATGTTTGGAGGTAGTGGTTGCTTGGGTGTCTGCTTTGGAGGCCTCTGTTGATGTGGTGTGTTTGTAATTAGAGCCTCCGGGAATGTTTTTCTGTGTTTATGTCTTTGGTTTGCAGTTGTGATAGGTCTATGTGAGACTGGGTTTGTGGTGTGTGTGGTTACCTTCTCCTCCTGACTAGTTTTGACAGTACTGAGTTGAGAGAGCTCAGCCACCGGTTTGGATAACTGGTTGCATCTCTCACATATATTTGTATTTCTTGGGGGGAGGTAAGGGTTGTCTGTGTACATGGGGCAGGTGTAACATTGCCTCAAGATTCACAGATTCAACTTGTTGTAGCTGGCCTTAGTGGATTGTATGAGTGGACATATTTTATTGCCATACTACTGATCAGAGATTACTTCCCTTTTTATGTTTGCTCTATCATGTAGTAGCTTCCTCATTCTCTTGCATGGTTTGGTAATGGCTGGGGTCCACCATGCCAGATGCCTGCATGTATGGCATTGTGTCTTGGTTTTATTTGGGATTGCATAATCCATGCATTCCTGGCAGTGTTCATGGAATGCCTGTATAACAGGTTCTGAGGTGTGGCCCATATTTTGCACCTGCACAGGGCCTTTAATGGATTCCACATCAGTTTGGAGGAGTGCAACTGTTGCTTTACACATGTTTTTCACTGTGGTTTTCTGGCCAGGGACTGTGGTCAGGATGTGTATATCCGGTGTGATTACTCTATGGTCTGATCTTACCAGTGAGGGATACACTTCTCATCTTGCCATCCAGTACCCATGTTGCTGATTATCACATCCAGTATGCTTACCCCTCTTGTGGGAGTGGTACGTTGTTCCTGGGCCTTTTGGTTTATGGATTCTATGAACTTTTGTCCTACAGTGTTGGAGCTAGAATAATGCTCCCAGTCTATGTTTGGGTATTTTCAGTCACCCAATATAATGTGGTTTGGAGGGCTTGATATATTCATGTATTCCAACATAGGCCAAGTGCAGTTCCTGGTGTTAGGATGGTAGTCTGTAGCAGGCTATAAACTGGGAGGCAGGTTTAGCCACTGTTACTTGACCATGGCTAGTCCATTCTGCTTCTTGTTGTGGCACCAACATGGGGGTGTGGTTATCCTTGACAATTATTGCTAGTCACCCTCCTTTTGTAGCTTGTTCCATGTTTTGAGGCTGTACAGCACAGTATGAGGTGTAACCTGGTAGTGTTAGGGTGCTGTTGTGAGCCTTGACCCAGTTTTCTGTTACAGGACAGATATCAACATTCTCCATACTGGGGGAGTTTAGACTGCATGCATCTTGCTGTTTAGACTTCTGGCATTGGGTGGCATTACATCTAGGTTCTTATCCATTGTGATACCTATGGAGGTGGGTTTGTGTTTTGAGCCTTACCTATTCAAGGCACGCTGTGGGTAACAACAGCCTTTGCCAGTATCCATAAGGCCAGGACTGATAGGTGCACGCCACCCCTAGCAGGTGGAGCATCATGTCATGCTCAGCATGTCATCCCAGGCTGGCACACATTGGATCCCCTTTGACTAACAGCAATACTTCAGCCAATTATTGCAATTGATCATCTCATCGTCATATTGTGGCATCATGCTTGGTGAGGGTAGGATGTTAGTCAGGGTCATCAAGTTTGCATATACTACATGGTGTTACATTGCTTAACACATGGCATTCATGCCTCAGGTGGTGCTGCAGGGCTGCCTTTGTCGGATGCACATACTACACTCCCTGTACATGTTTGAGAGCAGGTTATGTCATTTTAGGCATCCCTGTTATTATATGAGTGAGTCAGAGAGGGGTATCATTCCCAGGGTTCCTACTGAGCCAGTGTATGTGCTATGCGTTGCCTCTTTGCCAAGGCCAGGGCATACTGGGCACGCCTCCTTCTGCCTACTGGGGCAAGCTGAGGTTGTTCCTCCTCCGAGTCACGCTCTGCCTGTGATGGCCTTGGCAATGGTGGGCGGCTGTTTGGCCCGGCCCTATACTGGTCCTGCTGCAGCTGTTTTCACAAGATCATATTATGTAGCATAGCACATACCATGACAATTTGGGTACATGTAGTTGGTGAGTACTGCAAGGCTCCACCAGATGTGTCCAGACACCGGAACCGTGACTTGAGCAGCCCAAACACACGCTCTATTACATTACGTGTTTGTGCGTGTGCCTCATTATGGCGTTCCTGTTCAGGTGTGTGTGCGTTTCTGATGGGTGTCATCAGCCATGGCTCCAGTGCATAACCTGCATCCCCCACTAGGTGTCCATGTGGGATGTCCCCATTGGCAAATGTCTGGTACAGCTGCATCAAATGCCAGATATGGGAATCATGGTAGCTTCAAATCTAATCCACACACTTGAAGGAAATCAGGCTCTGCTCTTGGACACACCAAAATCTTTAATAATCCACAAGGAGAAAGATAACTTTAACGCTGACAATCATAATACGTTTTCGATTCGTAGTCTTCTTCAGAAAGTATAAATCAGAGTGATGTTAACTGACACAACCCTTTTTTATACCCAGAAACACATAATAATTGATAATAATTAATCAATTCACCAATTAATCCTAAATAACACTCTAAACACAAGCTCACAAGAAGAACCTACTATTACAGCCTTTTTTAACTCTATTAAACTCTTTCTTAAAAACATATTTTGTACATAAATTGCTAAACTAACTTTAAAAGCTAAAATTCTTAATATAATATCTGTTGGTATATGAATATTTAAATAATTTGTGTCCATATAATTAAATCTTTCTACATTTCTGCATCATTCAAATAAAATTTGGCGCCATCTGGTGTTGTAAATGATATATTACAGAACTAAAAACACAACCATTACTATGTGTGACATATATAAAATGAGTTATTAAATATAATATTGATAAAAATATATAAATAGATATATAAAAATAACTGGTATGACTTGTATGTCTTACATACTATTAGTTAATACATAAATAAGTTTGATTCTAAATTCATATATTCAATAAGAACTGTAATAAATAATCTATACTAAAGTTGATAGTATTTCCTAATATTTCTACTATAACAAAAATACATTTAAACATGTGACACAAAGCTAAAAAATATTAAAATACGTAACAATATATATATATATATATATAAAATATATATCTATATGAAATATATAATATATAACATGAAATTATGCAATAGAGAGAATGTATATCAAATATAGTAATGGAAATTTTTATAAAAATTTTATAACTATTGATATAGTTGACCTGTTCTCTTCTATCCCACATACTGAGGGTATGAAATGGTTTGAGGAAGCCTTACTTGATTATGGCAAATACAACAATAATGGCTTTTATTTGATTATTACCTTAATGGACCTTGTGTTAAGTAATAATTTCATCTATTATGAAGGGGAATTTTTTAAACAGATACAAGGCATCGCTATGGGTGCTAGATGTGCCCCAACTTACACTAATATCATTTTAGGGGCATGGGAAGAAAAATACATCATTAATTCCCATTTCAAGCATTGTTGGAATTTGTATCAACGTTTTTTAGATGATATGTGTTTTTTGTGGACAGGATCCGAGGATGAATTTAAAGCATTTTACAATTATATATCCCCGTCAACTGATTTTGGTGTGTCCAAGAGTAGAGCCTGATTTCCTTCAAGTGTGTGGATTATATTTGAAGTTTTGCTTTTGCACTTGATTCCAGTATTTTCTGAATCATGGTAGCTCCCAGGGCAGCCAGCACACACATTCATTATTATGCCCTGGGCATCACACATGACCTGGCAGTTGATGGAGGGGAAGCCCTTGCGGTTAATGTAGGCCCTACCCCGCTCACCGGCTGGTGCTTTGATGCGTATGTGCGTGCAGTCTATTGCACACACTACCTCAGGGTATTCCGTTATTTGCTGGAAGAGACGCATATTGCTGGCCAATACCTCACAGGCATTGGGGAAATATACATGATCACCGACATGTGCTGACATGGCATCCAGGAACTGGTGCAGTACCCTGGAGGCTGATGCCTGTGATATCCCCATCATATCACCAGTTGGTCTCTGGATGATACCTGTTGCTAGTATTCTTAGGCCAACACATACCTTGGTTTCCACTGGGATGGGTTCCCCTCTGTTGGTTCTGTGTGTGAGGCTTGGCTTGCATAGCTCGACAATTTGCTGCAAGAGGTCTCTGTCCACTCTATAGCGCTCCACTATCTCCAGCTCATGTAACCCGTGGTAGGTGACCCTGGGCCTGTACACTCTTCTCCGTCTCCTCACTGTGGGTTGTCTGGCACCATTTGCATTGTCACCACCCTCAGCAAGTAGCCTATGTCTCCTTATGACAGCTATGGCAGCCCCTAGCATTTCTGCTCTGAGTTTAGCTTTTTCAGTTTTCACTTCTAATAGCTTACTCCTGTCTTGCAGTGTCTCTTGAGAGAAACATCCTGCACTGCTGTTTGCAGAGTTTTAAGTGCTTGGCTGGGCTACTATTCTGCCTGTGTAATTGCCTGCTTCTAATTGTTTCCACCTGCTAGCTCCAGCAGTATTCCCTGCTAGCTTCCTACTAATTCTGTTGCTTCCTGTTTCCTCTCTGTTTCCTCAGGGGTGAGCAACTCGCATACCAGCAGAAACACGCTCATAGTGGCTTACACGCGCGCACACATGCTTACAAGGTTTAGAATCTTGTTATTCTGGTTAAAACGTGCACACACCAGCGGAAACAGTCTTACACGTCTGCCAACAGGCTCCCACATGCTCAGTCTGCCTTACACGCGCACACACTGCCCTACTCGCGCCTCATGGAGTGCACACATGCCCATGCACGCCCAGCAAGAAACTTTGGTGTAAGCAACAGTGTACACCTTCCATTTCTTGACTTTCCCATGCTTATCTTGTGGCACTCCTCTTTCCATGATATGTGTCTGACATCTGTCATGTAACACTGACCTCCAATGAACTGCATTTCTTTCTGCCATTCCCCCCTGTGATGTCACCTATCTCCTACTCTATTCCTCCCCCTTATGTATCTCTTACACTACTCAGAATGTGCTCATTTGCTATGTGACAGTGGAATTAAGTATCCTAACACTCATTTACATCAGATTGCCTACTAATGCTTAGTTACATGTCTTAGACTCAGCTTCCCCCCTTAGCAACCACTAAACAGTGGCCATGTTGTTTTTGATCTGCTGGTCCCTGCATTGTAAATCCATGTATTGCATAAAATCCACATTTGTGGGTTTATAACCTTCATTTTATGTTTTATATAGCGCAGCCCGTTTGCGCGTTTCTCATATTTGCATCAGGGTACCTTGCCAATGGCCACATATTTGGCCATTGGCATGCTGCCTGATGCATATGCACCCTTTATTTGGAGCTGACATGGCTCCATTGTGTTTTTTGCAGAAACGTACTCAGTTGTCAACTGAGTACATTTCTGCAGCTAAAACAGCTCTTACACAGGCTGCTTTGGGCTTCCTGGATCGTTAATCTACCTCATTTGCATGCCTTTCGGCTGCAAGTGAGGTGATTAGCATATCCACGCCCAGTCTGTGTAAGAGACGTTTTAGCTGGTCTCTTACACAGAAGTTCGGGCTGTTCCTGGATCGCGAGGGCTGCATGGAATCTTACACTACTCTTAGACTCTGTGCAAGCCTTCGTGAATCCTGCCAAATGTTTTTGGATATGTAGAAGGAAGAAAAGGGAGAGGTAGAGGACAAGGAGGAGAATTTCGGACCAAAAATGAAGGCTATAGTGCTTGGAAAGAATAGAGAAAATAAGAGGCGGGACATTTATCGTGCAGGAGTTGTGCACGTGCACAGCCAGGTATCTTTTAAGTATTCTCTTGTTTGTGTCTTTGTCCCATGTGGCAAAGCTTTCATATATACTACGCTAGTCCATTTCAGCAAAGGATATCCTTTGTGATTATTAAAAAATGCTAAAAATTCAACATTTTGAGGAAGTCGTTGTCATATAATTGATTTCTAGAAACTATACACATGAATATTTTTGGTGCTATTTTAGCAAGACAGCATTTGGCTTTGACTGGCAAGACCTCATTTTGTGTTTGGAGAATCCTGCCATAAAACTTTACCACTCTGTTGCTTACTGGCTGCCAGAAATATTTGGGCAAATTGTCAGAGTTAAATGCAAGCAAACAGAAAACTTTGATTTTGCTAAACTAACAAGTAAATATATTGCTAACATACAGAAATGGCCAGCACAGTTTTTTAGTAGTAAGATGCCTGCTTCATATTTACAATAGCTATTGTTCAGTCCTGATATGAGGTTACTGCTTTTGTGCAGAGCAAGCATTTTACCTATCTCTGCATGTTTTTTTTCTAGATACTGTAGTTTCCTTCTACGAACTAAAAACATGCTAATTGATTTTCTGCACTCAATTAATTAACTGTGTATGTCTGTCTGTCTTTGTAGGTATCTGTATGGAAGCATAACAATTTGTTAAGGTGCTGAAACATTGACATGTAAATCATTGACCTGGTTAAAGTAAAAAACATAAATCCACAAATAATAAAACAAAAAAATAGTGTTTTTGCAGCAGGCCAAGTCCCCCTTTACCACCACAACCCCTGCAAATAATATATACCAACTCTGAGATTACACTACAGTGGGGAAATGGTGAATTCCCTGATTATCTCAGTGTGAGGAAGCCAGTAAGGCTTGACAAGCTGATCTTTGATAAGCTATACCAGCTTTCTAACACATTAATGAAAGGACACCTTTAATGGAAAACTATGCACATACATATTATTTTCCAAATTGAGAAAAATAGTACCAGTTACTTTGCAAAATGGAGATTTATTAAATTCAAGCAGCATCTCCATTTTGTGAAGTAACTGCTTGATGCTATTTTTTTCTCTCAATTTGGACCTTGTATTTCACAGTGCACTGAGGCTCCATACATTCTTTGTGGAGTGTGTGTGTGCGTGTGCTCTCATGTGTGTGTGTGTGTGTGTGTGTGTGTGTAGGCAGCATATAATACAGATGGGGAAATTGAATCCATTTTGATAGATGAGATCACTTTCATGATTAGCCAGTTTTGTTGTAGAAAGGCTTTAGATGTGGATGAGATCTGAACTAAAATGCTGAAGGTACTATACAATGTTGAGGTGTCACTGTTTAATATCCATTTTTCTATCTTGCTTGAAAAACTGAGGCAGTACTTCCAGACTGGCAAACTGGGAGAATGGTCCCCATTTTTCAACATCCAAATATAAACTGATCATACCCCTCAGCTTCTTTGATAAAGCATATGGCAGGGAGATGGAAGTGAGACTTAATCCAACAACTGAGTCTGATTCAAGAAAGGCAGTATGGATTCTCTTCTGGGCATTAAACAATAAATCAGCTTATTGTCCCTGCACAGATGCTAGAGAAGTCATTGGAGTTTGTTAGCATTCTCTACCTGTGTTTTGTTTTCTTGGAGAAGGCATTTGTCTGGGTATCATGGAATGTCTTGTGAGACGAGCCACAACAGTATGGGGTCCTAGAGCTACTACTGCATGCCATTTGGTTATTGTGTTTGAGGAATACTGCAAATGTCCAAAGATGGCAAGAGATGGCTGCCTATGGATGAAGAAAACTTGGCTGGTCAATCATGTTAACTCCTTTAGTTGGACTCTAATGCCTTGTTTTGGCTTCTGTTTGTTCCTAAGTGATATATGATTACAGAGTACTACCTGGTCAGATAGATGTGTTTATTGGGAAGTAGAGGCATTTTTTGAGCTGGGACTTGAAGTGAGCTGGAGTGTGATTGCACTCGCTAGTCATATTTTGACTGATCAGAAAGTATGGCTTTTAACCTTATATCTTGGAGCTGTGGAACATTGCCTGTCATGATGTGGAGTGGATGGGCAAGATGTGGAGCATATTTTGGCACCTTGTTGGCAGTTTCAGCTTGGAGGCTAGTAGAATGGTTAGGAACTTCTTAACATGGATTGTATGTGAACCCTTCCACAGCAGAATATTTAGGAAAATTTAGTTTTTTGAAACTTGATATTAGGAGTGTTCCTCATGCTGGGATGCACTTGGGAGAATTATATTTGTTTAAAATGTATATAGTACTGGTACATAAATGGAAATTTTGTGATGAACAATTTGCTACTCAATTGTCCTTGATGCCATTTTGGGAATTCTTTTAACAGTGTTTGAAATTGCATATTTTGGTTGGAGGGACATGTTCCATTTGGTTGCCATTTTGAGAGTCCATTTATTATGAATAATGTTTAATTTTTTGTTCTTGTAATAATACTTTGTATTACTGTAGTAGCTGTATCATGCTTCACTTTTAATAATGTAGTTGTGCTTAAGAAATAAGAACTTAAATAAATGTGAAGCTGAAGTTTGAAGATGAAGGAGAGAGTGTTGCATCCACATTCTTGTATTTAGTTGAATACATTCAAGGTAGACATGAGACTCGGCTATGTTTTTTTTTGGTCTACCATCATGATTATGATTTTCATGGACAGGATATCAAGGTATGGGCAAAGTCCAAAGAGTATCCAGTATGGATTTCTGAGGGTTATAGCTCTGTTGTTTGCAAATGGTGTTGTCTTCGTGGCTTGAAGTGGCTATCATCTCTAAGACCGACATAGGTGACTCTGTTTTGTAGCTCCCTGAACTGGTTATCTGTTGTCTCCCTAAACTTGAAGTTGAGCAGCAAAAATACCTAAAAAAATAAAAATAAAAAATGTAAAAAGATCTTCTTTGTACATTGTAATGAGTCACTTAGTACAAATGTTACATGTGGGTTGCTACAGTCCAGATACAAGACATGGAGTGATGAAGCACTTCAGCCTTGACTGAGAATGCAATACGTACTTCCTGAGCAACATTTGCCAATCGCATTCCCTTGCATGTCAGACACTTGCCCGCTTTGCCCCACCCTATGTACATAACTAGGTATTAGACCAACTTGAAAGGCCTTAAAGATACCTAAGCAAGATAGTTAGTGACACAGGTAACATAAGTTACTCTGAAAGACTAAAAACCTACCCTCTGCACTCTGTTTCATATATGCTTTTGCGGGGGATCTGTGCTTAGGTTTTCCAGCTGTGAATAGCCTTCTCTTTTCAGACTCCTTCATATCCACAAAGTTAGCACCAGTACAGTTATTGCCCAGTTTAAATATCTAAATCTGCAACACCACATTAATAAATACAGCTGACATGACAGGTACTTAACCTAATGTATTCTCTGTTTATGGAACAGAATGCCCCTTGCATATCAGACAAAGCAATTCCCTTAACACCTTCAAAAACAAACTTGAAAACTGGATAGGAAATCACAAATTCATAGAGTAAGTGGTAACAGGGGGAATTAAGAGTCTCCTATCTGTCTGGTGGCATGACAAAGTTTCACGATGGACACACAGATTACAAGCTTAGTATAAACCAATAAACAATTGAAGCTGTGTATGAGGCCATTGTGGCATATGTAATAGCTAAAAAAGGCCATGGACCAGTCCATTTGGCCATTTAAATGATCAAAATAAAACAGACAAATAAATACAAGCATAAAACCTACTGTTCTGGTCTGGCAGTTTAAAGCAGAGCATCAAGACAATGCAGCGCTAATGAGCTTCATGTTGCAGCTGTGATTTGATTCCATCAGTCTCTAGCTGCATACTGTGAGCATCAAGACAATGCAGCGCTAATGAGCTTCATGTTGCAGCTGTGATTTGATTCCATCAGTCTCTAGCTGCATACTGTGAGCATCAAGACAATGCAGCGCTAATGAGCTTCATGTTGCAGCTGTGATTTGATTCCATCAGTCTCTAGCTGCATACTGTGAGCATCAAGACAATGCAGCGCTAATGAGCTTCATGTTGCAGCTGTGATTTGATTCCATCAGTCTCTAGCTGCATACTGTGAGCATCAATACAATGCAGCGCTAATGAGCTTCATGTTGCAGCTGTGATTTGATTCCATCAGTCTCTAGCTGCATACTGTGAGCATCAAGACAATGCAGCGCTAATGAGCTTCATGTTGCAGCTGTGATTTGATTCCATCAGTCTCTAGCTGCATACTGTGAGCATCAAGACAATGCAGTGCTAATGAGCTTCATGTTGCAGCTGTGATTTGATTCCATCAGTCTCTAGCTGCATACTGTGAGCATCAAGACAATGCAGCGCTAATGAGCTTCATGTTGCAGCTGTGATTTGATTCCATCAGTCTCTAGCTGCATACTGTGTGACTCTGAGCAACGTACTTATTTACCTAATTAATTAGTCTGTTTGCTAACTAGGTAGGTGAGCTGGTAGATGGAATATTTTAGTTATGACTGAAGCAGAGTAAGAAGAACTACAGTCAAGAGGGTAATGCAAGTATGATGACGCACTTAGCTCAACAAATCTTGTCAGTATAACACAGAATGCTGTATATGGCAAATAAGTTACATAAATGAAAATACAGCAGGTCTTTTCTCTGATTTTGAAAAATATATAATATGGCAAAGCAAAAATAAATGATCGGGCGGCATTAAGAGCCATAAGGCAACATTTATTTTGAATTAAAAATCATCAGCTTAATGGAGTGGACATTTTCAGACTGGTTTTACTTATTTAGTTACAGACAAATGGTAAAGGTAAGGTAGACAAATATACATATTTCAATTCAATCTTAGAAAACTAATCAACTATTTCCCAACCTTTTATCGGCTGCTACTATTCTCAAGGTGAATTTCTTGGCATTTGTGTCTTGAATATACAATAAGCAGGTTGTGATTGGCGTCCTGATCATAATCCTCTCTATATATTATTTATTCCACTGAGCTTTTTACTTCTGGAATCAGGAAAAATAGTAAGCATGTAGCGATCTATTAATTTCTTCTTTACCTTTTTTGCTGTGTACTCTACATGGCATTTAAATACTTAGTAATATCCATCCATGCTTTCTGAAGTTTGTAGTTATGAACCTAGATTAATGGAGTATTTGATATACTTTTAACACAGATTACATACGTATCATTCTTTACTCAGACTGTTATTTGTTCCATATAGCAGATGATGATTTGTATTTATTGAACATAAGTTTATTATTCCTAAGACAGGAACATAGTTTATTAAAGTTGATCTGAATACTGCACTGAACCAACTCGATTGATGTCTTACTTTTATATAGACTGAAGTCATCTGTATGATTGCGAGTTACTGACCAGGTACCTCAAGTATAATGTCATTTTTAAACAGAATAGGACTGGTCCCACGACCTATCCATTTGGGTCACCAGCACTGAGTGACTAATTGCAGAGCATGCGCAACCAAGTAACTTTTGAAAGGTTCTGAAACTCCTACGGCTCTTTAATCACTGTAACGACCTTCATTCAGGCTGCTTATTTTTAGCTTTGCCATTAGTATTAAATGATGTTTTTAAATTAACAACACTGGACCAATAAACAGATGCTTCTCCATATTGTTACAGAAGGTATCAGTTACATCTTAGAGAGATGTTAGATTATAATACCCTTTCTTAGCACATATTAGTCATGAGCTAGAAGGCTATATTTGGAGACATGCTCCAAGAGCTGTGGAAACAATATTTTCTGAATTAGTCTTACCATTGTTCCAAGGCTGGAAATGAGTCATAACTCAGTAACTGCTCCACATTAGGTAAGGGGAAGATAAATGCATACTTGGGTAATAAAGGAGCATCCTCTTAAGACATCAAAAGGTTAATGGGGTATGCTAATGGCTTAAAATGATGAGTAAGTCAATTTTTAGAAGACTAGATATTAGCTGGTGTCATTTCCAGCTCGTGAATTCATTTTATTAAACAGCTTACTGGTTGTTTTATATGAAGGCTTAAACTGGGTAAATGATACTGTCCCAACAGCAGAAGAAAACTAGTTAGGTAAATTATCTCTGTTATCACTTTGGTTTAGAACAAATATTACTGTAAAACCTCAAAAAATCAACACCATTCATTTCAGGTTTGAGGAAGGTGGGAGTTACAAAATCCAGTGACAAAAACCAAGCCATCTGGGGAAGATAATGCCAATTATTTAATAATTCTTCAAAGAAATGTTAAATTTAAAGCACATCAGTATATGTTTATTCAATAATTGTACGCTTTTGTTGGCTATTTTACTTTCCCTCATTAACTTTAGGAAATAATCACAGTTGACCAGATAATGAGATTTTTTTCTACTTATTCTGTATTTTATAACTAAATATTAACTGTCATTTAAGGAAACTCAAAAGATAAGAGCATTTAATACCCCAAAGCCAATAAAATAGAGATAGAGATATGGGGAGTGGGCAGGTGTGTCTAGGGACAAATAACCTGACTGAGAAGAAACTGGAACAGAACAGGAAGAGTTTGTAAAATTGGGGAAGGGCCTTTAACACACATGGTAGCATTCTTCTATGTGTTATCAGTCAAATGCATGGATGAGAATGTGGCGGACTACATCACATGTTTCCATGCATGACTGGCCAACTATTACATAGCTCATGATTTTCTTTTTTTTTTAGTGGGGAGTACAAATGTCAGTAACACAAATTGGTTTGCTCTTGGATTTCTTTTTTCTGTATTGGTTATAAGGACAGGACAGTGATCACTAAAAGTGTTAGGTTGAACTTGAATATAAATATACCTACTTGGTCCATTGGTATGGAACAGAATCAGGTAAGATGTTGTTACTTGAAATGCGCAAAGATAGTGGTGTGCCATAGGTCTGGTAAACTGGAGCTTAATAGGTCCTAACCCATTTAGATTCAAATCACTTGCAATAATACAGTTATTTCTTGTACAACACTGGCAGAATAATTTAAGAACTTTCTTCATCAACATAAATGAGAAAGCTGGAGGAAAGTAAATCACCCCATAATGAGCATGATAAAAACTACCCACCAGCAATTCATCTAGTAATATGTTGGAATCATTTCCCTTATATGCAGAGCTTCTTTTAAATTACATAGAATACAAATTCTTTCTAGTCATTAATGATACTACCCATATTTACTATGGCTGGTGTCCTGGAAAATATTATAATTATTGGATAAATAGTTTAAAAAACAAAGATCATGCTTTAACCAGATTTCTATAATTCCAGGTGTGTGAGGCTTTTAACAACTTCTCACTGTTCAAGAATATCCAGTGTATTAAGTACGTTATCCATGTATTTTCTAGGTAATTTTCCTTTATGCCTGCCAACCATCACCTCCACGAGTCTTAGCCCATTTGTTCACTGTTGGTGACACAGTTGCCACCAACTCAGGGGAGAACTGACTGGAGGCAGCCTTCATCCAGCCAGGCATAGCAATTGTTTGGTCCTATATGCATCCAAGGACCATCAACATTTGTGGTCCCACCTCCTTGATAATTCATCTGGACTAGAAACCAACAAGGGGGGGGCTAATATCTTTGGTTTCCTTTCTGTATCAGACCCCTCTGCTGCCATTTCTGCTGGTCTGTCTTGGGCTAAATCCAAAAAATCATCATTAATTCATTCATATTGCTGAAGTATTTCTTTAAGCCATAACCCCTTTCCAGGTGGTTGACCTAAGCACGCCTTCCCCATGCCCATGAGTGGGGTGTAGCATGAAGGTTACCACTGATGCTATATCTTCTCCATGTCCATGAGTGGTAACTCACATACACAAATGAAGGCTAACCTCAGTAGCTTGGCTGCACCAAGCTCACTTTACTGTTCTTAACAGATTTTGATGTCGTGTAGACCTCTGCTTGCATGGAGGTAACCACGTGAATGGAACCACCTCTCCATCCCCCACCACCTGTCCCTCCTCCAGATAGGTGAGCTAGTGTCAGTTTCTCATTCACAGTTTCCCCTGCCAGGCTGTTTCAGCACTTGACTAACTAATCAAGGTCAGGTTACCTGGGTCATTGCAGTGTGTTATCCCTGTATACCAAAAGCCTAGTTAAACTATTCACCTTTGGATAATTACATTTCAGCACTTTCTTATTATGACTTTTGTTATTTAGCTAGATGCTCAGAAGGGTTATTGAAATACAGCTGTGGGTCTGAAAACAGTTATTGCAGATCAGGAAATGTTTTAAACCCCCCCACCTGTGATCAGTTTTTAGTAGTGCAAGAAACCAGGGTAATAAGAACTGGGCAGGGGCAACTAGTAAATCAGCCAGAATACCACACATTTTCTTTATTGAAAGGCACTACTGTTCAAACAACATCCTGCAACAGCGTGACTCCTATGAGAAACCGCATCAAAGAAGAGACTATCACATGACCATTGCACTGTTCTATTTTTAGTTTGTTAACTGGGTAACTGAACTGCTCATTGGACCCCCTTCTGTATGACCCAGGACACAAGGACAAAGTTACATTTTATTTACACAGACATACAGACACACACACACACACACACATATATATATATATATATATATATATATATATACACACACACACACACACACACACACACACACACACACACATATCTATCTATCTATCTATCTATATATATATATGTATATGTGTGTGTGTGTGTGTGTGTGTGTGTGTGTATATATATATATATATATATATATATATATATATATATATATGTGTGTGTGTGTGTGTATATATGGATCTGCTTCATATGTTTGATATTACAGAACATTGAATATCTGATTATCGTAGAACAGAGGATCAAAGTTTTGGAATATCCGACCGACAAAAAAAATGTAAAACGTGAAAACTTCTGATTTCACATTTTTTGCAGGGGGGCAAGCCTCTCTGCACCCCCCACCCCCACACCTCCTGGTACTTAAATATATCAACTGCAAGATTGAACTACAGTGAAAAGAATGCTAAAGTTTCCATTACTCATTGTACAGCGATCTCCATTCACATGATTGGCTATTTCAGAACTTTGATCCTCTGGACTTTGATGATTGGAGGTGTGATGTTCTGGAATTTCAAACATATAAAGGGGATCCATATATATATATATATATATATATATATATATATATATATATATATATATATATATATATATATGTGTGTGTGTGTGTGTGTGTGTGTGTGTGTGCGTATGTATATATCTATAGGCACTTTAGAGTAGTCAGTCAGTCATTGTGTTTTTGGGAGATGGGAATTATAGCAGATGGAGAAAACCCGTGAAGACAAGGTGATATATCATGAAGCTGAGAGATGACCAACTGTCAGATTTAGTTGATATTTACTGTAATAATGTTTGAACTTATTTAATCATGTGTATAAATCTGACTGCTTCACTTTTCTATTGATTTTCAGGCTGCTTAACTGTAATATCTCATAAAAAGGTGTAGATAACCAGTAAGCCTATGATAAATAATGCTGTTTGCTTGCTTAAAATAACTTAAAACAATTTTATATTTAAATATCAATGATCAAAACAATGTGCTCTTCTATCTATAATCATAAGCAATTGAGAGTTCAAGGGAAAAACTCAGCATTATGTGCTGTGTTAAGAATATCAAACAATTGGTAAGATCCCAGAGGTTTATAACTAAAAGATAATAGGATCAGAAGATCTGAACTACCAAAAAGGCTGAAAGCTTTATCTCTATACTCAGTTTCCTATAGTCTTTTTAGGTGAGACCTGTGTCTTGCTTATAGGGCGATAAGAGATGCAGTAGTTCATAAAGCAAACCTTCCAGCTAACACTAGAGACAGAGATTTAAAGCTACTCCAACAAATATGTCAAGGAAGAGGGATAGATCTGCCACAGAGTACCTCCTCCTTCTCAGAAACAAACTCTCTCATCAAGTTAAGCAGTGTGACACACTATCCACCTTGAAAAAAGAGATGGACAACTGGATGGGCATTAATAAGTTCAACTCCTGGTATGACTGACCTCATTCTCCTTGAAAAGAGAGTGGGTATAGGCAAAGTAGAAATGGCCTTGTGGATCAGTTGCCTTGTAACTCCTATGACTTTATGATCCTATGGACAAGCAGTATGAAAATCTGTTGGAAGGAATTTTTCAGGAATTTGGGGAGCTCATTTCAAATTGTCATTTGATGTTTTATCTCCTGCTTGCCTTTATAGTTTGTTACACTTGGCTAGGCTTCTCTATTTCTTATGTTTTAATAGCACCATTTTATTGTTTCTGTACTATTGAAGAGTTTACAAAGTCTTCCCCACATTTAGGTCTCTGGACTACTATTTAGATGTTGTATTGGACAGCATATTGTTTATTAAGGGTGCTGAGTTTGCCTTTAGTGTTAATTTACTTAATGCACCAATATTTTCATTGAATTGCACGTAACAGCTAGACTGAGATTTTTAACTTCATTCTTGTGCTAACCTAGAGGATATTTAATGCAGCTTAAATATCTGTATGGTAAGGAAGTTCAGTCATCTATTCAAGTGGGGTATGAAAAACACACTATAAATTTTTAGTTCTTGTCTTATTGTATGCAGTTTAATCTTGTTCTTGTTTTCAGCTATATTATTTAAAGCACTACAAAGTAACATCTATACTTTGTTGTTGTATTGGTGTAGACATTCGGAATCTAAAATCAAATTCTTTTACTTGTCTGTCAGAAGACTTTAACATTGATTGATCTATTAGGAGTCCTAAGTCTTAATGAATTTTAGGCAACTTAATTGGCACTTGTTTTAGAATTTCTTACATCTTAAAAGGCTATGCATTTTGATGACCATGGAGACTTTTAATATTTTTTTCAAGAGTTTCCCTCGGACAATGCTCAATATGCTCATTATTTTCCAACAATGAGGGGATTCTTTGAAAATACTCTGTAGAGTATTAGTTAGGAGACTAACATTACTGGGGCATCTGTCTGATGAAGTGATGGATGCTTGGAGGATATTGCATGAAGGGGGAATGTTTTCCACAACTAATGACTGTGCATCCTGCCGTCAGTCCAGTACCATGCGTGCACAAAGGAGAATCAATCCTTTAACCTAACAAGTTACTCATCTTCTCCCTAGCAGCATAGGCGACTCTCAAACCATTTTGTCTCTCTCTCAGCTTCCCAGCTCCATCACAAAGCTGAACCTCTACATCAGTTGAGATGCCTGGGAACCTGAAGTCTGCTGGAGAAAGAACTGGACAAAACATACATTGGAGTACCATCTCAAACTGAAATTTAAGAACATACAGTGAAAAAAAAAAAAACATATTAAGAACATCCATCATAGAAAGGTTGATAATGTGTTTCTTTAATATTCTGAGGACATACATAAAACACAAGAGCTTGGCAGGAAATGATGCCAGCCAGAAAATGTGTTTGGTAATCAAAATTCTTTGTATTCTTATTGTTTTAAATTTATTTATTTATTTATTTACGTTTGTTGACCGGGACTGTCTGACTGGACATAGGTCCATTTTCAGCGGAGGCCCGGGGAGAAAAGCTCCACAGTTAAAATAAACAGACAGTAGTTACATTGGATTACATAGCGATTAACAATTTGATTAACATAGCAATTAATTACAAACATATTTACAGATGAAGAACATAGTACATCAGTAGACAACTAGAATATTTATCTGCGAAGTACGTAACAGACATTAATAAAAGTTACAATAAGAAGTTCCTGCTGTATAATAAGTACTAGGCTTATGAGCATCTGAGCTTGCTATAATCAAGGTAGTTAGTGGGGTGGAAAGAAAGGTAGTGGTTGGATGGAGTGGGTGATATTAGAGTGGGAGCTGCAAGGGCATAGCCAGCATGTTTTTAGGTGTGCTTTTATTAAAGTTTTGAAGTGGGTGCATGATGATACGGAGGTAATTGTGGGTGGGAGGGAGTTCCATAATTTGGCTATGGCACAAGAGAATAGTGCTTCACCAGCAGAGTTATTGGCTTTAGTGATCTGCAAGTGATTTTTGTTGCTGGATCTTAGTGGTCTGGTGGTGCAATAGGGTTGGAGTAGATTCTGGAGGGATGGGACATTTAGTGGATTGTTTACTAGTTTGTGGGCGAGTGAGAGTTGATACCATTGAAGGAGGTGAGGGAGTTCAAGCCAGCCCAGTTCAGCAAGTGAGAGACAGTGGTGACTACGGTAGGATGCCCCTGTGGCGAATTTGGCAATTTTGTTGTAGCAGGTCTCTAGCTTGTTTAGATCGCATTGCCTTAGGTTGGTATATATTGGAGAGGCATAAAGTAGGGTGGAGATAAGGTGGGAATTTGCTATTGAAATCTTTTCTGCTTTGGTGAGAAGTTGCTTATTTCTGTATAACGCTCCTAATTTTTTGTGGACTTTTTTTATGGTCATGGATATGTGAATGTCAAATTTTAGTTTATTGTCTATTTCCACTCCTAGCAATTTGGTGTGTTCAGTTGGGTATATAATGGTGTTGCCTTTTGCTGTGATGTTAAAGTGAGAGTTGTTTTGAGTCTGTTTGGTAGGTTGGAAGATGAGTAGTTTAGTTTTTTTTGGGTTGAGTATTAATTGGGCATCGGATAACCACGTTTCAACAGAGGAAAAGGCTTCTTGTGTGACTTTTTGCAGTTTGGGTAGGGACTGGGCTGAGCAGATGATGGTTGAGTCATCTGTGTATTGTATGAGAGTGCCATGTTTGGTGGCAGAGGCTAAATTATTGGTGAAAACAGAGAAGAGTAGGGATCCAAGGATGGATCCTTGGGGAACCCCTATGGAGACAGGTAGTTGGGGAGATATGTCATTCTGCCATACAACAGATTGTTGGCGGTCAGACAGGTAACTCTGAAACCAGTTGGTGACTGATTGAGAGAAGGATAGGTTACTGAGGACAGAGATGAGTTGTTTGTGTGGGGCCATGTCAAATGCTTTAGATAGGTCTAGGAAAGTAGCAGAGGAGAGATAGCCATTGTTTTTATGCTGAAGGATAGTGTTAGTAAAGGAGAGTAAGGCAGTGGTGGTGCTATGGTTTGGTCGGAAACCATGCTGAGTATTGGAAAGGAGATTGTTAGTAAGGAGGTAGTCTGAGACCTGAGAGTGTATGCATCTCTCTAGTATTTTGGAGAGTGGAGAGAGAATAGCTATGGGGCGGCAATTGGTTAGTTCTGTGGAGGGGCCGCCTTTGTGGAGGGGAATTATATGTGATACTTTCCACAGTGTGGGAATGTAACTTTCTGACAGAGATCGGTTAATCAAGATGGATACTGGGTAGGCCAGAGCATCAGCTGTGATTTGTAGGTATTCACTTGGGAGGTTGTCTGCTGCTAATTTGGTGGGCTTAAGTTTAGTTAAGAGTTTTTTATGTTGGAGGTAACTACAGGAGAAAAAGAGAAGGCAATGGGGAGATTAATAGTTGAAGGTGTGGGTTGGAGGGGGGGGTGTTTTCAGCTAGTGATAGTATGGTTTGTGTGGAGTGTGTGTTGAATGAGGTAGCAATATTTTTGGAGGAGTGAGGGATGTTAGGAGGAGGGGTACTGACTTTACCTGGGTGGAGGATGGAGTTTATGGAGGACCAGAATTGTTTGGGGCTGTGTTGGGAGGAGTCTAGGGCAGACTGGTAGTATTGGAATTTGTCCTGTTTTATTAGCTTTTTGAGTCTATTGCGTAGTTCTAGGAATTTCTGTCTAGTTGAGGGGGTTTTGGTTTTGCGCCAGTGCTCCCAGGCTTTATCCCTGTTTATCATTTCTGACTTAATGGTTTTCTGTAGCCATGGGGAGGGTTGTGCTTTGGTTCTGGAAAGTCTTATGGGGGCATGGTAATTAAGGATGTTCAGGAAGGTAGTATTAAAAATTTCAACTGCGTCATCAAGACTGAGGTACATTAGAGGATGCCAGTTACATTCTTTGAGGGATGAGATGAATGTGAGTGGGTTAAAGTTTAGTTTTTTACATATTTGACGTCAGATGACAGGTTTAGCTTGGTATAGGTATTTTTTTAGTAGGAATGTTGGGGAGTGATCACTGAGGCTATCTGATAAGCAGCCTGTTATATATGACTGGGGGCTCTTATTGACTAGTATCCAATCCAGGGTAGTGTGCTTGCTGGAGTTTTTATTTATCCTGGTTGGTGACTGGACTAGTTGGGTGAAGCCATGAAGGTTTACATGATGGGTTGGATGGTTGCCAGAACAGGATTGCCAGTCAATATTGAAATCACCTAAAATTATAGTTTCTTGGGGGAGATGGTGGGTAGACCAGCTGAGGAGGTTTTCTAGTGGAGGGATGTTCTGGCCAGGTGGGAAGTAACATCCAATTATGTTGATGGTTTTGTTTTTGGTTTATTTTGAGGTTGGTATATATTATTTCTTCATTGCCTATTTGTGGAGCTGATGATTTTAAGATCTGGATGTTTAGATACTGTTTAAATATTATAGCTACACCGCCTCCTTTCTTGTTTAGTCGGTCTACTCTTAGTATGCCATAACCGGTAGGGAGTATTTGCTCACTGGTAATGTGAGGTTTTAGCCAGGTGTCTGTCAGGATGACTATATCTGGGGAGTACAAGTCTATGGTGGCATGGAGTTCATGGACTTTCTTGGATATACTTCTAATATTTAGGCTTAGTAGAAGGAAGTCACTTGGCTTTCTACTGGCTGTGATATGGGAGAAGTTGTGGTTTCTGGTCTGATTATGAGGATTGGGGTTGGAGATGGTAGGGCCAGGGTTGGGGTGGATGTCTCCACTTAGGGCTAGTTTTGATTTGCATTAGGTTATTAGTTTTCTCAGTTTTTGAATGTGTTTGATTATTAGGGAAACTTTATGATTGTGCTCTGTGGGTAATAGGTATGGTGGGAGGGTTACTGTGTTAAGTTGTAGGGATGCTTTATGTCTGAGTAATATAGTTGGTAGAATATGTGGGGTGTGCATAGGGATGTTTCTTGAGTTGGTGGGAGGGGAGCTGAGTGAGGGTGAGACATGAGTGGTGGTGTGAGTAGTAGTACAGTGGTAGTGGTTGAGTGGGGGAATGATGGAGCTTTGGTAGGATGTAAGATATGCAAGGAGAGTGCATGCATTGACCACAGGTAAGGTATGCTTGTACATGTTAGTTGAGGAGGTGTGATAGTAGTGGGAAGATGGAGGAGGTAGTGTTGGGTTAGTGCTGTGGTTGGCAATTGGAAAGATGGGAGGGGTTTGTGAGTGTAATAAAGGTAGGACCACTGGGGGCGGGAGGGAATAGGGGGCAGGGTGGGGAGCGGAGCAGGTAGAGACCCTGTTAGTAGCTCTTATGAGAGGCTGGAAACAATCAGATAACAGAGTAAACTGGTAAATGAACATATGATAGTGACAAAGGGTGGTTGTAGTTTTAAAAATGGTGCCTGCCACAGGTAATATTTATTAACTTTGGGATTGGCTTAAGGTAATAAACAGGGAAGGGGGAGGGGGAGAACAAGGGTGTGAGCAGGCAGTTCTTTTGTACTGCTGCTAATGAGCCAAAGCAAAGACAAGTTAGTGTTTAAGAAACAATCAGAATTGACGAAGGACTGCTCTGAAACTGTAAGTCATTTCTTAACCATTTCTCAGGTGGAAAAGCAGGATAACGTTGTATCAGTAGGCTACTGTGGTCTCAGTTTAAATTAACAATACACAGTATTGATCAGTTATGGATACTATTTGCTAACAGAAGGGAATAAGAGAGAAAGTGGAAGATGAGTGTGTGTGTGTGTGTGTGTGTGTGTGGGGGGGGGGGGGCTGCTTACAAGCCAAAGCAGAGTGCTCTCCAGGGGAAAATGAATATTGGCTCAAACAGGTAGACACATACTCAAAGTTAACTGTAGCTGTTTGCAGACAGTTCAGACCCGGACTGCGCTTTTCTTATAAGAATGTTAAAGGTGGTACTGCAGTTGAATACTTAAGAGGGGTGTTAGGTCTAGAAAAGAAGAGTACAGAGAGGAGTAAGCACTTTGAGATGGTAACGATATATTATAAAGATTACAAAAAACAAACTGAGCAAATAGCTACTGTATGCAGGAAAAATGTCTTGAACCATCTACTAGTATATGCAGATACTGAGCCAACTGGAAAAACCTCTGTTAGAAGAAACCTTATCACACAGTTATGCAGCCACAGATAAAAATATAGCACGCAGCATTCTGTCCTGGGTCTCTAATGTGATTCTATACACCAGTAACAGCACAATTATATAGAAATAAGTAGACACCAGTATGAGCTGTTTACACACAATACATTTACATGAATAACATTAGTGAACAAGGTGCAGCTATGCAAATAGACCATACTATTATATTAAAAACAACTTAGTGGAGTCAAAATGCTAGCATGCCATAGTAACGTCCAATAAAAAAGCATAAATCATATTAGATGTCTAACACAATTCAACATAAATAAACATATACAGTTGTAAAATGTCTAACACAATTCAACATAAATAGGCATATATTGTTGAAAAACACTTACTGGAGAGACACTGAGCTCCTCATGGGGCCTGTAGCAGAGTGGACTGTAGTTTTAAAAATGGTGCCTGCCACAGTTAATATTTATTAAATTTTTAAATTAAGAAACATCTCATACTTCTAGCAAGAACCCTGATCTTAAGGATAATAACCAAATTATAGCTGAATGTGAATAGAAATATTAGTTCTTTTTCATTATCATCTAACTTCTTACTGCAGATAATTTGGCCATTCATGTTTTGGTCATTCAGATACCTTCTATCAATCCTTGTCTTGTTTTAAAGCTGAAATTCTTCCAGGTATAAGTTTCTAAAATCATCTCAGACTTTAGTACAGGATCAGGTAGCTTGATGTCGAATGCATTCCCCCATGTCTGGAAGAGCTACTTGCACCTTATTGTCCCACTCGTCCCAATGGTTCAAGTGTGCATCTAGTATCTTCTTTTTCACTTTCATCTGCTGCACCTTTGCAATTTACTTCTCTGGTGGCTCTGGGATACTTAATATTATGTGGCTTGCGGGGGGGGGGGGGGGCTCTAAAGACTCATGTTTTAAAGCTAGCCTTCAATTCGTTCTCTTATTGTATGATTCATTTTAGCCAGACTTATTAACTTATTTATTTGTGTATTGTCATGCCTTCTGAGACCTGTATATTTAGCCCAATTCTTTGTTTTGTAATTTTACATAGTTGCTTAGTTTTAAGCAGCTGAATAAAATTCAATTAGGCCTTGATATATTAATCTTCAGTTCTGCTTTTAGATGTTAGCAAAGACATAGTAGAGTAATACAGAATGGCCTGAGATATCCAGTCCAGTTTAATCGGTAAAACAGCAATTTGTAATAAGAAGGCTAATGCACTTATCTATTTGTAAAAAGAATATTTTGCATTATAGAATGTGGATCGAGCATTCCACAAAAGCAACATCTGAAGGTTTGAGAAATAACTTTGTTGCAATTTTCACCACTTCTCTAACATGCTTACATTTTCTGGTTGGAATAGTTGGAAGTATTTCTCAAAGCAAAAATTCTGTATTGTAAGCATATCATTTAAATGTTTTCAAATAAAAGAATTGTTTTGCAAGCTATTAATTTATGGCTCTGCTATGACAGAATGAATGGTTTACCCCTAAACTGACCTTGACTGAATTCATCTGGAAACAATTTACATAAAAACAGTCAAGAATTCTGATAAAAGACTTGTCTTGTAGAACATGCAGATCTTTTGCAAAGTCTACTTTGATGCAATCCAAGCAAAGTAAAATTTCTGTAGCTCTGGTGCTTCAAGCTGCTGTATTCGCAGAAGATGAGCCTTTCACTTCGTATATGCACAGTCAGTAATATCTGAAGTGATTTATATACACTCATTAATGAAATATGCAACACATCTTCCTTTGCTTAAACATTAAACCTTAAATTGCAGCTCAAAATGGTTACACCTAATGCTTTGGGGTTAATTCCTTGTACTGTCTTTACTGATCCTCCAAGTCAGCTTTATGGCTGGGTGGTCTCCTCACAAAAGCATGATGATCACTGTAACTGGCCAGTCTGAAAAAGCATTTGAGTTTGCATTCTGGGACTTTCTCTCAATGTCACTCATGTAAAGCAGGCCATTGTGTAAGGGGGAGTTACCTGGATGTAGTGAAATAAATAAACTGTATATGCAGGAAGGCTGTACTGTATTATTTTAATAACTGTCTGTCATAATTTGCAACAATATCTTACACAATGAGATGGCTTGCAGACGCATATTCTGAGTCAGGGAAGCTTCCAGCAACACAGTCTGCAACCCAAAGAGGTTTTTCTTTGTTGAAGGGGGAATATTGCACAAATAACCATGTTATGTTATGATGTACAGGGGCTCTGTAATATAAGCAGACAGTGTAAGGGGTGCGCATTTCAACTATAAAGGAAAGGAGGGGAGAAATATGCTAAGTACATGTAAGGCAGTGTGTGTGTGTGTGTGTGTGTGTGTGTGTGTGTGTGTGTGTGTGTGTGTGTGTGTGTATGTGTTTGGGGTCTCACATTAAATCATTTTTATATGATCTTCTTGTGATACAAGAATTTGAGAACCGATACCAAGTGTTGAGTTGTGGTACAGAAAAGTGTAACTGACTGACTACCTTGGGTTTTGGTATGTTATGTTACGGTGTGGAAGTCATTGTAGTCCCGGGTGTGCTGCATATGTAGTACTGATGTGCTAAATCATGACTATAAATAGAAACTGTATCCACTTGGTTATTGTCATGACAGTCCTACAATGATATTATAATGACATTTAAATGCATATCACTGCAAGATGGTAGTCCTAACCAGCAGATATTTATCAGTCATTGCAGGCTGTGTGTCACTTGACAGTCTGTTAATATACGCAGTCAACTCACTGTAGATAAGCTGTGCAAAACCTGTGTGATGTGAAAGGAATGTAGCTCAAAGCAATGTCTTTTGGCTTGTCCCAGTTAGGGGTCACCACAGCGGATCACCGGTCCACAGATTGAATGGCAGTGTTTTTTATGGTGTCAAGTTGCCAGCCTGGCACCCACCCTTCAAAGAAGGCACATGCACACGCACGCACCTACCTGCATGCCTTTTAAAACTCACTCAACTGAAGGGAGGACATGCAGACTCTGCGCAGAAGGCACACCAGCCGAGAATTGAACTGGAGGACCTCTTGCTATGAGGTGACAACTCTAACTACTGCACCACTGCGGCCCCTGGTATTACTCTAGAAATGCTAGATAGGAAGAATTGGTAGAATTGTGAGAGGGAAAGACTGAATAAGGCTAATGCACAGTACACCACTTAATGCTGAAGCTGTCTACCACCCATCAAGTGTAACAACAACTACATACTTGTATTTTGTAACAACACGTAGAAATCATTGTACCCATCTAATGTGAATGCCTCGCAGTGGACCATTTGGTAGCTTGGGGGTGTTTAGTCTCTGAGGATTAGCTCCTAAGGCAACAACACTTCTGTGTTTCTTGAGTTCGTAAAACAATCATACTGCATCCAGTACTGCAAGTTTGATATTTTAAAAATGCCTAGGTATAACATTTTTCCTCATCTAATTAATTGATGGTTGTCTGTCACATGCTTGACATGACCCGTACTGAAACTGGTAATACTGGCATAATAATATCGATGCTCACAATGCTAAAAACATAGTAGTCTGACCTCCTGGCCATGTCCCCCCACACCTTCATGACTAATGTTATGGAAGGGACATTCAGGATTTGGTGTCACTGGACATGGGGAAGTCTAGACAAGCTGCACTGAAAAGAAATAAAATAAAACATCTGGAGACTCAGCTTCACCCCTCATAGCCAGCCATGACTGCAAACAGATAAGCAATTCTGTAAATACTAGTTCAGTATGTTTCTTTCGGCATTTCAGCATACACATAAACAAACACAATACCTAGTTTACAGTGGTTTCTCATGATTGCAGTATATATATCTGCTACCCCTCCCCAGTTAAAAGTAGCAGCACTTTACACTTACTGTTTGCTGACCACCTTATAAACTACATTTCGGCAGGTGACCATACCCTAACCTTTGCTTAATATTCTGAATGTCACTTGTTTTATACAATATGGTTTCTTTCACAATAGGATTTCTGCATCATATTACTTAGTTACTCCATTATGTATGGCACTTAATAATGTAAAACACTTACTGAGTGAGCAAATGTAGTCTTTGTGTATCATACCCCCAGTTATGGTGAACTTCATCTAAGATTACTTCAGATTATATTTTATTGGACATCTGTGGCAAACTTGGAGATATGTAATACAACAAATACTATATTCCTCTTGTTTATGCTGATATAGACTCTGGCCCTTTCCGGCATCATTAGGAACCTGATTTTCTGATAACTATATTCCGATATTACATGCTTCTGTCATTCTTCCTGAAGAGACATCTCTTCCCTTTTTTCTTAACCCCGTTCTTTAGTTCTGCCACAGGTATTCGTAAACTGGGTAGGTAATGTGACAGCAGAATTGTTCTTTTTATCAGCCATGACCCAGAAAAAGAAATTATGCAGTTTAGAAAATTCAAGTCTGTAACAAGTACATAAGTCTATAAGTGTACAGAGGTAACTAATGGTCCCAATCACAATATATTAATGACATATAATACCTATAGTGTGCAACAGTATGACCTTGTATTATGCTGGTCAGTTCGGGTGATGTCTGAGCTCTAATTTTACTTGCAGTGGCACATGGATTTTAGATGCTTTTTAAGAGCAGGATAAGATGATGTAACTGTAGCTAGTGGATGAATAGAGCAGAATGTCCTATTCCATAGTTTTGTGTCAAGTGCAGCGATTAACACTGTCGTCTCACAGGAAGAGGTTCTCCAGCTCAATTCTGGACTAGGATGCCTTCTGTGTGGAGTCTGCATGTCCTGTCTGTGTTCACGTGGGTTTCCTGTGTGTGCTCCGGTTTCCTCCCACATTCCAAAAGACATGCATCTGGAGCATTTCTCCCCAGGCCTCCGCTAAAAATGGGCTGTGTCCCAGTCAGACTTTTCTGGTAAACAAATCTTTAAATAAATAAAAAAAGTATTGCTGCTTGCTGCTGTGTAGTTTGTGAGCGGGATTAGATAATGGAAAGAGGGAAGAGCTCGTTGACGGAGGGACGACTATCTTCTAATGTTGGGCAGCGGCCTAGACTTGGTAGATTATATATTATGAAACATCAATAATACTAAGCCGTCAGAAATGGGCACTGACATTTTCACTTACAGGAGTGCACAATGTACTCACAAACTCTGTTTAAAAGAATACACAGTCTACAGCAGTCTGAAATTGAAAACTCTGGATAATAAACTTTGCAGACAGCTGCAAAGTGGGAGTTTTTATAAAGTCATCCTATGATACCCAAAACCCTCCAGAATGAACTTAACCTGGTAAAGTCTTGGTGCACTAAAATGGGTTCAAGCTAAACACTAAAACGTCTAGTATCATCACTTTTGGTAGTCGACCCCTCATCTTATCATGCTGTCTAGGCAACGCACCTGTATAAAATGTAAATGTAGTTAGGCACCTAGCTACTTGGGTTAACAGGTCCCTCTCTCTTGCTCATCATGTAACAATGGTATCAGGAAATCCTTTTTCTTTAGCCCAGCTAATTGCCAAAGGATTATCATCAAGATCTGAAGAGAATCACTCCTATCTACTCAACATCGATCAGGCCTTAAAAATAAATACAAATAATGAAACAAAATTAATCAGGCCAATTATTGAGTACAGCACCTCTTTAGTGATTTTTCTCACTGAATATATCTAACAGTTAGAAAGACCCCAAGGGTTACTAGCCAGAATGATCACAGGCCTAAAGTCCCTGAGCTACCATAAGAGGCTGCAAGTTCTACTACTTTATTCAGTGTGTTATTGAGTTTTGAGTGGAGATCTCAGTGTCACTTATCGCAGTATTAGAGACCTGACTGTCCTGGACCTCCAGCAACAGATAAATAAAAGATCATGGAGGTGCAAGTTTATACCCTAAAACCTTCCAGACTTCTGAAATAAACTTCCCTTGTACGTTAAATAGTGTGACTCACCATCTTCCTGCAGCAGGACTAGCCACCTGGTGGTGTAAACCTTGGCTGTAGATGATTATCACTGTTGAAGTAATACCCAGACCCCATGTGCAAAAATGGGAAAAGAGGTTGAGGATGAATGGATGGGTGAGTATGCAAACTTTACTCCAAGACTGACTGTTATGGCCCTCCTGGAGAAAGGATGTGCTGCCTGAGGGAGGATAAAGGCAAGATGAGAATGATCATGAGACTCAGTGACCTTGGAACATCTGGCCTTGGCGCCTCTACGGACCCTGGTAATTACCGCCCCATAAGCTTAACAAGTCTAGTCTGCAAAGCTATGGAGAGGATCATAATGGAGCTCATAAACAAAGATATAGGGGACTTGCAGACATTGGACCCGACCCAGTTTGGCTTTGTCAAGGGAAGATCATGCCTTTTGAACTTGGTCGACTTCTTCGAAACAGTCACCAAGGCCATTGATGAGGGAAAGGCAGTCCATACAGCCTACCTTGACCTTGCAAAGGCTTTCGACACAATACCCCACTCGGGTATTGTAGAAAAACTTACCAGCTTAAATGTAAACTCATATGTCACAAGATGGGTTGCAAACTGGCTTAAGGACAGAACCCACAGGGTTAGAGTTGCTGGCGCTGTGTCAGACTCCAAGCCGGTCACAAGTGGTGTCCCACAGGGCTCGGTCCTTGGCCCCTATTGTTTGGCATCTACTTCTCAGAAGTACAGGCCAACATGGGAGGACTTTGGCTGACAAAGTTTGCAGACGACTGCAAACTGGGCGCCATAGTGGAAAGTGCATCGGACATGGATATCCTTCAGAAGGGACTCACGGAAACAGATAGCTGGTGCCAGAGCCATGGCCTGAAGTTAAATGCCAAAAAATGTATAGTCATACCCTTCGGGAAAAACAAGGTAACCCCAAGCTACCATATAGGTGGCAATCCACTAAGCACAGAAGAGGTTATCAGGGACCTGGGGACCCAGGTTGACAGTGGCCTTTCTTTTGACACTCACGTTGCTAAAGTGGTTAGAAAGACCTTCTACATTGCCCACCTGATCATGAAGGGATTCACATCCAGATCTAGTGAGGTCATTGTTCCCCTGTACTCTTCACTTATCAGACCAATGATCGAGTACAATGCCCCATTCGGGATGTATCTCACCCGACATCTGCAGCAATTGGAGAGACCCCAAAAGTTCCTCACCAAAAGGATAAAGGGACTCCAAAATCTGTCATATGCTGCCAGATTGAAGAAACTCCAGCTCTATTCAGTTGCATACCGCCTGCTCAGAGGTGACATGTGCCTGACATACAAGGCCATGTCCAACCCGAATTAATGGTCATGCTCCACCTCAAAAAATCCAAATCCACCAAAACCACTAGAGCAAGCGACTTAAACCTTAGCATGGATATAAATAGGATGTGCTGGAGGGATAGATTTATCACTCAGAGACTCCCTATGCTGTGGAATAAAATCCCGGTCCATGTGAGGCAGAGCACCTCGCTGACTCTGTTCAAGAGAAATCTAGACCTGTGGATGGGAGATCGTAGGTTTACCCCGGGAATCATCTCTGTGTCACTGCTGGACAGAGGCACAACAAACTAATGGGCACAGTATTTTTTCATATAAGGGGTGGCGTAAGCCACAAAAATTTGGGCTAGGCTTATAAATGCCTTAGGGCAGATAGCCTAGTATAAACCTATGAACCTATGAACCTATGAATCTACGACAGTGTGATGTCTTTGTTCTTTAAAATCTTATCCAGTTTTGCCATAGCTTTCCTTCCAAAAAGCAAGCATGTTTTAATTTCTTGGCTCCAGTCACTATCTGTATAGATATTTGACCCCAGAAATCTAAAATCTGCCTCTGCCTCTGCCTCCACCTTTTCTGCCATCTTTTTGCAAATAATTGCTAGAGCTAGATGACATAATTGTGATATTTTAGACCTTCATCAACAGGCTATACATCTCTTCCTCACTTTCTGACATTATAGTAATAAACTGCTTGTATGAGGTCATTATTTTGCCCAGCCATTCTGATTTCAGCATCTGATTTGTCTAACCCAGCATTTTGCAAGATTTAGTCGGCATATAATCTGAATTAGTAAGATAATGATATACAGAGTTGTCATTCTCTTTTCCCTGTCTTAAACTGGTACCCTATTTTATATTTGGTTCTACCTGTTCCTTTTTGATTCTTCAGGATGCAAATAAGTTGACCAGGTATCTCATTTCTCTAAGAACTTGTCACAGTTTGTTATGGTCCACACAGTCAAAGACATTAGAATACTCCACATAATAAATAATATTATATTGTATTATTAATATTTCATATTGTAATATTCTACATAATATTAGCATGATCCAGTTTAAAGAATTGTGCTAATGTTCATACCATGTACATTTCTGGAACTGTGCACAAAGGTAATTAATTTGCCTGTCTATTTTCATTTCTAAAGGTAAAAAATTTAACTGGAAAAAATTAATGCACAATCCCGTTTTAGTGTTTTTGAAATAAATCTTATTTTTATAATTAGCTGGACATTCCAAAAGCTCTGGTCCATATTTCAAGGATAAAGTTTAGCACAAGATAGCTAATGGACTTGTCTAGGTGCACAAAGTGCAGACATATGAATGCATGGGATTCAAACCAACGGCTTTAGGACTACAGTTCCTTTAACTGGTATACTTCAGTTCAGCTTTACTATCTATGTCAAACAGCTACATATATAAATGTGACATTAACAAGGACTTTTTTCATGTGTTTAGTGATTACTATTGTACACACTGGTGATCTGGAGACATGTCAGTTGTTCAAGATACAGAAAAATGATAATGTCGGGTAGAGCCATACCTCTCAACTGTCCAGAATTTCATAAAATGCTCAGATCTTTCCCTCATACTCTTGATATGTTCCTCATAAAATGTTTGACTTTCTGGCAATTCATTTAAGGACTGAAGTCACTAAATAAAGATAGATGTTTGGGTTTCAGACTTCATACCCTTTGGAATATGCAGGTTAATGCAAAACATGTTATTCTATCAACTCTAAGTTGATGAGAGCAATATATAAGCCCAGTCCCTGATTCTGGGCTTTGTCTCCATATTATTTATGTATTTGGCCAGATTTCTCACACTAAGAGGTTGAGTGGTACAGGTAGCCTCACAGCATGTCAGGAATATAGGAAGGCATACACTGCTTTCTTCAGGGAACCAGATGGGCCTGAAAATGATAAACATGCATTTTAACACCTCACCTCAGGTACTGGAAAAGTTCTAGAATCATTCAGAATGAGCAAAAAGATATTTACTTGTGCCAGAAAGAAGTGATCCAGGCTTTTAGTTTGCTTTGTTTGACTTCTAACTTCTAAAACCTGGGCTATGCCTGCAAATGGTATATTGTGATCAGTGTACGGCCCTGGTAAACAAACTAAGTTAATAATAAATAAATAAAATCCAGTGCCTTGATTTGCTCTGTTTTTTTTTTTTTTTTTAATTCTAAAGCCATTTTAAAGCTTTGTCTAGTTCTTCCAGATGCATTTACCATTTTAAAATATGTTTTATTGTTTTACTGACTTCATAGCACTTCAGTTAATAACAAAATATTTCCTAAATTAGTAAAGAAAGCTAACTATTTTCTGAGGTGGCCTACTTCAGAAAAGATTTAAAAGATGATGAGAAGTAATAGAAGAGATCTTTTCTTTTTTTTTAAAGTCGACTTCTTCCATTAAGACAGAAGTAGAGTGTAGCTCTGGTAAATTTGCTGAACCTCTGCCTTCTTAAATCACACGGTAATTTATCTTTATCATTGTACAGAATGGTGAAGGAATACCAATCAGACCACACAACAGAGCATACTTTTATAACAGAGCAGGCAAGACGTATGGATCAAAGATGCATGTTTGTCTTCTATTCTTTTAGACAAACAGAATGAAATGTTTTATGCATACCGCTGTCTTAACACCATGAACCTTCCCGGTACTTCTCTCACTGATGATGAAAAAAGTGCGACATTCTTGCTCTGGTAGCATAGTCTCCTGGCTTGAAGTAATCACATTTGATGCATCACAATTACAGGGGTACAATTTCTTTTATTTAATCTCCTTTATATTCAACTCAGCCTCCCTGCCACTCTGCATTGGGCTACATTGTATGGTCAAGTTCTTTGCAGTTATTGTTTAGCTGCTCAAAGTGTACTCTGAAACTCATCAGAAACATATCGTGACACACACTCTATATGATGGGGCCATTCAGCAGGGGGACGAGAGCACAGTTCTTTATTAATTTCTTGTTCATTCTTCACAGCTTGTATAGCATAGAGAATTAAAGCTTTACATATTGGGCCCCCCTCATTTTTGTTAATTTCAAAACACAGGTAAAGTGAGAAAGAAAACATTTTTTACTTTTCCAAATAAAACGTTTTAAATCTGTTTTCCAAACTTAGAATAAAAAAGATACAAAGTATGATAAAGTGTATGCCAATGTAGACTTATTAAACCTGCCTCACTAAATGTAAAACATGAAAAACTGGAAATAACAGATCTGAAATATGTTTCAGATTATGCATAGTATGCTCCAGGAAATGTACTGTGCGTCCTACTTTATATTAATATTAAAAGACAAATGCTGTGTCTAATGCACTACAAAAGCAGTACGTGGTTATATATTATAATCATAAATGTGTGTACATGGTAAATACATATAACTGATCTTTTTGTATTACTCTTTTTATTTATATTCACTAGAGCAGAACTAGTACATGCACATAGAAATTAACCAAATAATCGTAAATTATATTTGTTTGATGACAGGAAACAAATAAGCTTATTTAGTCTGCCTTTAAGAGCAACTAGTGTCCTATTTCCTCTCCATCTCTAACATCCCTCTCCCTCTTTTTCTCTTGGTCTCATGCCCTCTTAAATGGTTCTGTTATTTTCCTGTCTGTCACCCATTCTGGTACTACATTTCATGAGTTTGCAATCATATTTGTTAAGCAGTATGTCCAGAAATCCAAGGAGCAGTTATATCCCAGAGTATGCTGCTTGAGCCCACTCCTACCTTCTGTGTCCTTTCTTTTCAAAAAGACCCCCTTCCCATTCCCCTGATATGATCTTTTAAACCAATTTTATGTGCTCCTTCTGTCTTCGGGTCAGCTTACAGTTGCTAGCTTGTAAACATCAAAGCTCAAGTCACAGTTAGTTTTGAGCATTTAGTTTGAGCTGTCATTTCCTTTTGTTTTTATTACCAGTGTTTAATATTGCAAGTACCTGGGAGATATGGGTTCAGAGCACCTTGGAAAAATAGCAAACAAGACAAAGAATTTCATTAATTGTCAGTGATCTTTCTTTCTCTGAAGGTACACTTAAAGTTGTAAAGTAAAGATGTTTGGGAGCAAAGCCCTCCATAAGTGGGTAACAGAGGTCTTGCCACAATGCAAAACACATTTCTTTGTAATTTTCACATTAGGTTATAAAATGCCAAGCTTTAGTGCATTCATAGGGCTGCACAAAAATTATTTATGACCCAATGTGCTCCAAGGTTTGATGTGTCAAGCAGATATAATAAACCACTTCTGGTCTCAAACTCCCAGATTTTTTAGTCATAAACATTTCCCTGCAGCCCATTGATCTTTCTGTTGGCATTTGTATGGATTCATTCTAGCAGCATAATGCCCCTTTTTGTGCATGGCTTCCAGGGGTACATGCATTACTCAAGCTGTAGTCAAACAAGAGCCCTGCAGAGGGGAAGCATTACCTCTTTGATTCTGTCATCTATTCCTCTGTATATACACTACAGCATTCCATTTGTTGCTGTCACTGCCCTATGACTCTGTTGTTTGAGGTCCAACCCAGGTATAATTAATACCCTCAGACATGTTTTTTTTTCTATTTTACCAATCGTTCTACTCTTCCAGGCTGTTATACATCGGCACTGTTGAGGTCCAAATGCATTACTTTGCATTTATTTGCAGTGATCCTCAATTGTCACCTTGCTGCCCTCTTGATCAGACCTCCATTCAGTGGCAAGGGGGGGGGCTGCAAGAAGCAGCTGAATGGGTCGGGCTTACTGGAATGGGGTGGGTCTCTATTACACTAGGTGAATGACCATTACCTGGCATCAAGTAACACGTACGGTTATTCAGTTTCATTCACAGACTGCCACATTATGTATCTATTCATTACAGCCACTTTACCAACTATGTACACCTCAAGTGTCTGACTGAGATTAACAAGACCAGCACATGAGCACGAGCATAAGTTAGGTGAAATAGAGCCCTAGATAAAGGACTCCATGGACTCCCCGCTCCATTGCACTCCAGTCCCTCTGCCCTGTTTTTTCTCAAATTCTGGATCAACACCATTAGGATAGCTTACTTATTTTTAATTCCTATTATTGCTGTTTTATTATTTATGTCTTCAATGTTTTGCTTCTCTATGATCATTTTTGCTCTGTGAAAATGTTGTGATTATTTCTGCTTTAGAGTATTTCATGTACTATCACCATTGTTCTTACTTGTTTGACGGTCTGTTCTAGGATAACATTTTTCGATGGTTTGAGTATTCATCTATGCCGTTATTATTTTCTTCTACTAATCGTTTAGATATAACTTGTTGCATTGTGGAGCTTTTCTCCCCAGGCCTCCGCTGAAAAAGGGCTTTAGCTCAGTTGGACTATCCCGGTTAACAAATATCAAATAAATAAAATAATTTTTCAAGTTGCCTTACTTTTTAGAATCCCCCATGCTTTTAGTAACTGACTAAGATACAGTAAGTCTAGAGGATGAAAATTAATTTAGCTGGGGGACCTGGGACTGCTAGTCACCCAGAAGTCATAGGGTTCTTTTTTATTTATTTATTATTTTTTATTTTTTTTACAAATTTTTGATTTAATGATGGCCTGAAAAAAATCTTTAGTAGTGGAAAACTTCAATCTTTTTTTTTCAAGGAAAATATTTTTTTCAAAGCTAAGAAAACAATAGTTCTCCAATAAACTGAGATGACAACTGCAAAAAAAATATATGTCCTATATGGGAATACTGCCTGCCTTCCTGCCCTTCTAAACAGAGACAATTACATTTTGTGTAGTCTTCTGGTATCAGTTTGAAATGAAAGTAAAAGAACATTATTTAACTGAATTATGCTGTGACACTGATGTTCTCTGACTGCACTTTATTTTGCACTGGATTTATTCATTCAAGGTTTGGTTACTTGCATTTTTGATTTAATATTACATTTTTTTTAATTTTGTTCTTGCTCAACATTTTTTTCTTGGTGTTTTAAAAGTTCTTGGTTAGGGTCAGTTATAAAATAATTATTTTTCCATTCCCTGATTCAAAAGGAATCCAGTCTAGCTAATTGGTGGGAGGAGCTAAGAAATAGGATTTCTTATTTATCTGTAAGTTTTTAACTGCAATATTATTTAATTGAACTGCTGTGTGCCTCTGCTGTTATCTGACTACATTTGATTTTGGTGGCCCTTACTATAAATTTAACTTTTGTCATTCCTCCTAGTCTCATCTCATTTTGGGAAGGCCCTCGCCTTAGACTGTTAAAGTTACAGATGTACACTGCAACTCTTAAAATATTAATCCATTTTTCCATCTTATTTTTAAAATCTGTAACATCTTGTCCAAGTCCATCAATGATTGGAGAGCCCACATTCCTGTTCTCAGTAGTTATGTTGGGATTAGTGCTTCCATTTTTCTTCTGGTGAGAGAAGGAGCAAAGGGACACTATTTCCTGGAGACTACTTTTCACTGGAAAGCTTGATAACTGCTTCACAGCCGCAAGTATGGAAGAAGCAAAATGGTCATTGAATCCTAGTACTGTGAAGCTGTGATGAAACCAGCACTAGTAATAGTAAATTAGGTGAAGCCTCACAATTCATCATTCTTGACAAAGCTAATACTTTCTTTTCCATAAGTACTGTCTGGTAAGCTACTGTGTAACTCAGCTTCAGTGTTATCTCCCTAAAAACTTCAAAACTAAATCAGCAGGATTTATTACAGTTGTATCCCTCAAGTATTTGGCAGTGCCCTGCATAAATGAAGGCACCTTGAGTTAGCGTTTCCCCTGTAAAAGTACCCTTGAAATTTCACAAATATGTAGGTGCTCACAATGCAGTTATTTTGTGCAGAGACAAGCACTGCCCCCAGAGTTGTGAACCAGATACTGCTGACTTTAAATTATATTCTCACAGCAACTGTTTCCATGGATATGAACTTTCCCCGCTATCTAATAGTTGTCTATTGGCATCCTGAGGCAGTGCAGAAATTGCCTCATGTTCACTGTCAACCAGCTAATTCTCAATCAGACTGATAAGGGATGTGACGGATGTATTTACGCAATGTCAATGGTGGCAAAGCTATCACATTAAAACACTCATAATGTCAGTCGAAGTTGTCAGTAGTGCACACACTGCGCCCAACACACACAGCATGAGCCAGACATTGATCCACATAAGCTGAGGCACTTAATAACCTTCTTAAACCCCAAAGACTTCCTAGATGAAGCACACTTAACAAATGTCCTTGGAAACCTTAAATACACTCTTTCATGATAGCAGGCCATATATGGACCCTGAAAATAATGGACCCATAAGTCTCACTAGTCTCATACGTACCGCCATGGATGGAATAACCATGGAAAGGATCAGTAATGACACAGGAAATCTCCAGACACTGGATCACTTGGTATCTTCAAGAGCAGGTTATGCCTACTTAACCAGTGGACTTCTTTGAGAAGGTTAGCAAAACGATGAATGAGGGCAAAATGGTTCACACTACCTGCTTTAACCTGCCCAAGGCATTTGCTACAATACCCCACTTGAGCACTGTTAACAAACTCAAGAGGCTAGGTATGAACCCTTATGTAACCAGGTCGATAGCCATTTGGCTCACAGACAGGACCCAGGAAGATAGAATTGGGGAGTCCACTACTGTAAAGAGGATGGTCACCAGCACAGTCCCTCAGAAATTGGCCCTGGGACACTTTTTTTTGGCATCTACTTCTCTGAAGTCAAGGCCACTGTTAAGAGCCTTTGGCTGAACAAATTTATAGACATTGCAAATTAGGCGCAGTCACAGAATTCTCCACCAACATTAATGTTTTCTGAGAAGGGCTGACAAGGACAAATAACTTTTGTCAGAGCCGAGTACTATAACTAATTGCCAAAAATTTAATAAACTCAAAAAACGCTGGATGGCACCAAAACAAGACCAAATAAAATATCATCCTTGGAGAAGGCTTGCTGTTTCATCATTCGGGTGTGGAGCTTATAGTGTGAAATCACCGTGGTGCCAAGTTATATTTCAAATGCCAAAAAATGATAACACACATCTGAGTTAACCCAGTAGTCAGGGACTTGGGGGCAAACATAGACTGTTATCAAGCCTTTGACCATCATGTGTCTAAGAAATGTGAGGAAATCATTCTATAAGCCTGGCATTGAGCAGCATTTTACCTTCTCCAAGGATGTCACAATACGAACAAAAGATGATTGACTTTAATAGTTGGCTTAGTTTCTGGTGTCATTCTAAGGGGGTGCAATATTTGTCAGCATGGAAGAGATGGTCAACATACCACTCTACTTTGCCAGGGATGGTCTGCACCTCTCCTCTCTAGGCTTTGGTATATTAGCTAAAACATTGTCTTCCCCATAGTGCCTTTTTTTAGGAAATGCAAAACTGAAAGTACTTCCGACATAGCAAATGAAAACCAAGAAAATATAAAGGTATTACTGCTCAATGCTAGGAGACTAAACAAAAAACTCCACTCCCTGGAAGCTCTCTCTACCCTAGAGAATGCTGATGTCTGTGCGGTCTCTGAGACGTGGTTTAAAGATGCGGACAGTACACCAACAGTGCAGGGTTGTAATGCCTTCCACACATTTAGACCAGCTACTTCACAGGTAGGGACTAAAGGTGGAGGTGTCTCTATTTACATCAAAAATAAATATACTTCAAGGCTGGTCAAACAGGACAATGTACTTGAGCTGCTCCATGTTCAAATCACCATAGGTAAAATCCAATACTACTTCCTTGCAAACTATAGGTCCCCCTCTATGACCCAGGAAACCCATACAATGTATTTAAACTTATTAGAAACACTAACCATCCAACTGAATACCATATTCATGGGTGACTTTAATTACCATACTATTAACTGGGAATCCTATACAACACCAAACGTACATGCACAGAGATTACTGGATTTTGTAAACACAAATTCCCTGGAGCAGATAGTCAATACACCAGCCAGGGGTGCAACCATACTGAATCTGGTCCTCACTAATATGGGAGAGTGCTGCACACTCCCTACTGTATTGCCTTCCCTGGTAAGGTCAGACTACAAAATGGTCTCCTTTGAAGTAAAAATAAAACCTGGACCCCAGCTAAACTGGGAATATTCAGGAACTATTGTAAGGCTAACCTCCTGCTACTAAGTGAGAACCTGGCAAAACTTCAAGCCCCTATAAACCCTGAGAACACTTCTGCCTATGCAGAACTGTTTACAGAAACCCTGTACAAGCATGTTAATAGCTGCATAGAGGCAGCTGTACCCACCAGGAAGAAGTAAAGAACTAACTCAGAAAACAAGCCACCCTGGTGGAATCACAAAATCAATTGGATGTATAACAGGAGGAAGAAAATCATGGCAAAAATTAGGAGGTGCAGCACCCAGCAGGATAAAAGCACTCTCATTAAACTAAACAAACAGCTCAGAGGACCAATAAAATCTACCAAAGCCAAATCTGAGTTAAGTTTGGTCTCCCAGGCCAAGGACAACCACAATGTATTCTTTAGCTATGTCCGCAACCTCAAAAGCAATGCACAGTTCTGTGCAGAGCTCATTGTAAATGGAGCCACCTATACTGAGCCAGAAGATATAATAAACCTTTTGGCTGATAAATTCAGCTCATACTTTACTCCTCTCTCCCCCTCTACTTCCCCTCAAGAAATATAATCAAATATAACTCCCCCTACTATCACTAGGGAGCAGGTCCTTAATGCTCTCTCTAAGACCAGGAACACTGCATCAATGGGCCCAGACAGTATCCCAGGATGCCTTCTAAATAGCATGAAACATGACCTATCAGGGCCTCTGGAATTACTATTTAACTGTAGCCTCCAAACAGGCTTCATGCCTCAAAAACAGAGAAAGGCAACAGTCATCCCTCTGCACAAAGGTGGGCCATCTACAGACCCTGGAAACTACAGACACATAAGTCTCACTAGTCTTATATGTAAAGCCATGGAAAGAATTATCATGGAGATGATCAACAGAGATACAGTAAACCTCCGGACACTAGACCCATCCCAGTTTGGTTTTGTCAAGGGCAGATCATGCCTACTCAACATGATGGACTTCTTTGAGTAGGTCACCAAAGCAATGGATGGGGGCAAAATGGTTCACACTGCCTACCTTGACCTGGCCAAGGCAATTGACACAATAACCCACTCAGGCATTGTTGACAAACTCAGGAGGTTAGGTACAAACCCGTATGTCACCCAGTGGATAGCCACCTGGCTCACAGACAGGACCGAGGAAGTTAGAATTGGGGAGTCCACCTCTACAAAGAGGCCAATCACAAGTGGAGTCCCGCATGGATCAGTCCTCGGACCACTCCTTTTTGGCATTTAGTTCTCAGAAGTCAAGGCCAATGTCAGTGGTCTCTGGCTGGCTACATTTGAAGATGATTGCAAATTAGAAGCTGTCATTGAATCTCACACTGACACAAATGTTCTCCAGGAGGGGCTGACACAGACAAACAACTGGTGTCAGAGTCATGGAATAAAACTAAATGCCAATAAATGGATAATAGTATCCTCTGGGAAGTCATCCATCCCAGGTAACTATCATATTGACAACACAGCCCTTAGAGTAGACCCAGTAGTCAGGGACTTAGGGACACACACATATAGTAATCTAGCCTTTGATCATCACATGTCTACAGTGGTGAGGAAATCATTCTATGTTGCGCAACTTATAAACAAAGGTATGGCATTTAAGCCAAAGAAGTCATTGTTCCTCTGTATTTGGCATTCATCAGACCTATCACTAAGTACAGTGCCCCTTTGGTATGTACCTAACTAGGCATATCCACAATAAGAACGTCCACAGAGGTTCCTCACTAAAAGAATACAGGGCATAAGTAATATGTCCTATGCAGACTGCCTCAAGGCCCTATCCCTGAATTCTGTCTCTTACAGGCTTTTGAGTGGAGATCTATGCCTGGCATAGAGGGCATTGTCAAATCCCACTCTGATGGACTTCTTGCATATCCACAAAACAAACAGTACCAGAATAACCTATTCTAAAGACTTAAACATTCCCTGTGGTATAAATAGGACCTGCTGGAGAGAGAGGTATGTACCCCAGAGACTACGCCAGAGTTCCTCCCTAATCCAATTCAAGTACAACTTGGACAATTGGATGGGAAACCAGAAATTCATCCCTGGTTTGGCACCTATGTCTCTGATGCAAACAGGTAACCTGTAAATTGTTCATCTCCCAGGCCCATGCTTACACTTATCAAGGGTGTCAGAACTTGTCAGAGATTTGGGTTGCATGGCTAGGCTTAAAAAGGCCCTTGTGGTTGTTAGCCTAGTAAACACCTAGGAACCTATGTTGCGCATTTGGTATCTAAGAACTAGGAGGTCATTCAGACCTATCACTGAGTATGCACCGAACCAGGCACATCCAACAACTGGAATGTCTACAGAAATTCCTCACTAAAAGAATAAAATATGTAAACAAAATGCCCTGTGTAGACCACCTCAAAGCCTTATCCCTGGATACTGTCTCCTTCAGGTTGTTGAAGGTAAATCTATGCCTGACATTAAAGACATCTTCAGACCCCACTGTGATGGACTTCCTTCATATGCAGAAAAAACGGGCACCAGAATTACCCATTCTAAAGGCTTAAACCTTGCCTGTGATATAGATAAGAATTGCTGGAGAGACAGGTATGTATCCCAGAGAATATCCTTTCTCTGCAATAGGCTTCTCATCCATTTGAAGCAGCAATCCCCAAACCCAATTCAAGTGTAACTTGGACAACTGGATGGGGAACTGGAAATTCATTCCTGGTTTGGCACATATGTCTCCAATGGGCATATGCATCCTGTACATAGTTCATCCTCAAGGCCCCTGCTTGTAAATGTTTAACTCCCAAGCCCCTGCTTACATTATCAAGGGTACAAGAATGTTGGGATGCATGACTAGGCTTAAAAAGGTCCCACTGGTCATTAGCCTAGTAAATACCCATGAACCTATAAATGGCTAGAGGCATATATTATACAGCTGAGGTTCTGTGAGAAGAAGCCAAAAGCACATGCATAAACTCACACAGAGACAGGGAAGAGATGTAGACTCCACACAGAAGGAATCATAGCCAAAAAGTCAACCAGAGAACCAAGGGCTATTAAATGGTGCTGCTACTTGATACAACACTAGAAGATGTTCAGATGGTATCAGTGTATTAGTTACTTAGCAGTACCAGCTCCTCAGTCCCCTCTCACAATTTGCAACCTCATCACATCTGCATTGAAGATTCTAACTTTATACTTCCATCTTCACTAACAAAGTTAACAGTCTCATTGTCATTTGAAATATCTCTAGCTTTGCCTAAAAGCAGCCAATATAGTTATACCTCCATCCTTTGCTAATGATAAACCATTCCTGGTGAGAATACCAGCCTCTGGAGATCTCATTTTCCTTACCTCCTCCTTACTTTCTATCCCCTTTCCACCAGCTATACAAATATCCCCTTTAAGGCATTATGACCTTTAACCTTGTCCCTTGTTCATAGATCTCCCTCCTGACATCTTACCACTACAGCTGGCCATGATAAAAAATCTTTTTAACTACCCCAATTTCACCATGCTGCTGTACCTCAGTAAATTTAACATTCACCCTCAACCAAATACCTTCCCAAATACCAATGCCCCCACAAAATAATCCCAGTGAGCATCACTTATAAAGGAAACAGTCAATTACTAGAAGATTCTACCTTCTTTCTCCACTTATATATTTCTTCATATCTCAGATCCCAATAACTGTCAGATATCTCATAAATACTGCAACCATATAATCTACATAGTTCATGTATATCTTCCCTTTTTTATCCACAATTTTTGTATACCACCTTTACCTGTCATCTACAACTGATATGGCACAATGTGCAAAATCTAACAACTAATAAATCCAGCAAAATTCACAGCTGTAAGCAACTTGCAACTTTAGTTAAGTATATAACACATTCTGTGATAAGAAAAAATAATACCAGGGGGAAGGAAGATGGCCTCTGAGGAATGAGAAGCCTGTATGCATTCCTCCCATACACATTTTTACAGTCCAACTACATCTGTTAAATTCTCATCAGATAACACCAAGAAGATTAATCTTTAAACTTTTTAAATATCAACTGCATTACTAAACATATATTCAACAAGTGCTGCCTCACTAAATATGCTTTATCATTGACTGAAGAGTTGCATCGGGAAACAGGACACGTGTTGAAGATCTTCAGAATGCCTAAAAGCAAAATCAGCAAAGTAAAACCCCCGCACCCTTGAGCCATAAACATTACATCTGATACGCCAAATACTTTTCTGCAATGACTAGAGACTCTGATCACTTTGAACTACAAACTAGAAAACTAAGCTTTCAGCTATTCTTACACCTGAAATGGATAACTCCAGTAGGAGACCCAGATCAAGCAGCAACTAAGAGAAGAAATCAACTATGGGTAAATCATAGCTGGATCAATCATTTATAAGAAAAGATTTCAAAATAGCCCTTGAGCCATTGCAACAAGTGATTCAGCAACTATCAGAGCAAATAATGGGTATCAACTCATTCTTCTCCAACATAGCTAAAAGGATGGAAAGTTCTGGAAGGGGAATGGTGACACATGAAGACAAGATAACAAATATAAAGCTGAATCCACAATCAAATGTCACAGAGATTAATCTAATCAATCATAAGCTATTGGACCTCGAAACCCATAGCAGACAAAATAATAATATCATTAGAGGCCTACAGCAGAGCCTTGAGCATGTTACTCTGGCACCATCGTTACACTCTATTTTTGAATCACTACTAGACAACGACCCAACAATTAAAAATACCATAATTGAACGAGGACGTCAAGCTTTAAAATCCTCATATCATCTCAATCAATCTAGACAAATCTATGTTAAGGTATTGAATTTTCAAGATGTTAGAAAAAATTCTAATGATTGCAAAAAGGTGCTTGTCTGGCAAGGGCATAAAATAACTTTTTTCACTGAATCGTCCTAAACAAATCAAGCTAGCTAGACAGAAAATGTCACCATACTGTGATTATGTCTTGGATAACAAAATTAAATTTAAGATGAGGTGTCTAGCAACTCTCTGATTTAGTTTTTTATGAGGAATAAAATACTGTATTCAGTAACCATCTGAAGCCAAAACTATTTTTATGAGGCTTTTTAAGTTCATTCCCAATGATTCTGATGAATACTTTCTGGATGTATTTTACCTTGGGTGTCTAATGATTGGGCAGATATTGTTGAGACTGGCTCTTTGAGGTACTTGTTAATTGCAGATGATGCATCCTGTTGTTTGCAGCTTCACCCATGTAGGAAACAAACATTGTTCATTTACTACTTTTTTCAGCAGTAACAGCTATCAGTGAGTTTAAAGATCTTGTTTCCCAGCAGAGACACAGTTATCAATGCACTCTTTTTCTTTCAGGATTTAATCACAGGTACAAAGCAACACTTATTTTGTTCTATATTAAATAGAACAAAAGTATTTACAAGGCTTTTTTATGATTACCATAAGCATAGATAAACTGTTAAGTCACTTGGGTTTTCTTTACGTTTGGTGCTTGTATTTGGTGTTGATGTAGTGTTATATAGAAACTGCATTACATAAAGCAATAACTATTTGTACTATTAGTTTTTCATGTTGAAAGATATTTGTGTACCCTACAAGTAACCCAAACTTACTTAATTCTAAAACACAATTTACACATAATTATATGAATAGTTTCCATAACAACTTAAATTTATTGGCTAAACTCTGCTGAAAATGGGCTTCTGGCCCAGTCGGATACTACCCGGTTAACAAATGTAATAAATAATAAACACCTGTATTGTTTAAAATGGGGGCCACGGTGGTGCAGCGGTTAGCGTTGTCGGCTCACAGCAAGAGGTTCTCCCGTTCAATTCTCAGCTGGAGCCCCTTCTGTGTGGAGTCTGCATGTCCTCCCCGCGGTCGAGTGACATTTAAAGACATGCAGGTAGGTGTGTGAATGGGTGCGCTTCCTTTGAAGGTTAGGCGTCGGGCTTGCAACTCGGCACCATAAAAATCCACTGCCAATAATTAGCGGTCTGGAGTTCCGCTGTGGCGACCCCTAATCGGGAAAAGCTGAAAGAGACCTGTATTGTTTAAAATAATGGTCAATTTAGTTGATGTTATTACATTATGTCATACTTAAACAGACTGACTTTATTTTGCACTATGTTGTTAATTCACTGTAGCACAAAGACAGAATTACTTTTTATTTGTAAGGCTTCATACTAATAATAATTTCTTATTCTACTTTTCCTATGGATGGTTGGTGTTTATTTCTTATTGTTGCATCTCCTTAATCAGCTACTAGCACGGTACAGTACTATCTTGTTATATCTAATAACATAAATACTTTTGAGGTTTTATTGTTTCTTAGAGTACGTGTACCCACTAAACCTCAGATACTAAGCTGTACTTTAAAAGAAATCATATACACCTGAAATAATAGTTTTGAAGTAGTATAAAAGAAGTGCTTGTTAGTGCAATGGAGTCACTTTGTGTATTGGTTCAGTGTTCTATACCTTCCATTGTATTGTAATTCATGCTATTTACTACTATTCAGTTTTTAATGATTGTGAGTCTATACTTGTTTTCATATTTTACCTTTTCTTTCAATACAATTTTTCTCATTTAAACCATGTTTTCTCTTCCCACATAGAAGTTTTAGGGTTAGATCTAGGGAGTTTCAAGGAAAAGATATGTATTGCATGCTAAACCATCATTTCTTTTATTCTCTCCTTGGCAACAATATTTAGTTATTATAGATAACCAGATCGTGACAAAAAATCCATTTATTACTTAAACCTCTCCTTTAAGTAATCAGCCAAGTATCTCACATGGTTTTTATTCTATACAAATCTTAACAAATACCAGTCACTTCAATCACTTGCTAAAGTATCCAAATGTGATTTATAGAATGATGGAATAAAAAGGGTTTTTAGCAATTTAAGAACAGAAAATTATTTTTGCACCTAACATATAGATCTAAAGCAAACACACATTTTATACAAATACACTTATGTTGACAAATCAATGGAAAAAATGAGACAAACTGGTTAAGACGTATAATAACTGCTGGTAACAGTCACAACAGTTCAGGAGTGCATACATTATTAAAATGACCATTTCAAGATCATATTCAAGATATTGGTTCTGAGCCAAATGTCAGGTGGTGCTATTTAATTAGTAAAAAGCAACATATTTGAAAGACCAGTACTATTCCTTAACATATATACACCATGTTGCAATCAGCATGAGTTTATCATTGAGATACACAACATATTAACTAAATATAAAAAATGTTGCTATATTTTTTGGCGGAACTGGAATTCTGTCATTGATGCTCACAGAGACAGAACCACAATTCTCAAATCTTACTATGCCAAACCCAAATTAGCTATCTGGGATTTGATCTTGGACTTTGATCTGATTGATTCTTATATAATTAATGGCAATGATTCAACAAACACAAAATACACACACTTCTCCCAATGCCATAAAATGTGGCTCAAAATAGACTTTTTTTTCCAAATTTCTAGTAGAGTCCTACATATAATAAGGTATTATAACTCAGAATCCAGATTATTCTCAGACCATTCTAGGATCACACTAAAATTAGACTTCTCTGTAATCACATCCACTACATCTCATACTTATAAGTTGGACCCTCAATCATGCTTTGTTAAAGAAAAAAGACAAAAAAAATAATGCACTTACTTGAAGAAATTATCTCAAGCACAGTGAATCATAGGGCCATAGGAGGTTACTAAGCTAATGACTTAACGGCCCTTACAAGCCTAGCCAAGCTCAACCTGTGTTCCCAAGGGTGTCTGGTTCAAGCAGCCACTAGAATCAGCACCTATTGCCCCTGTCCAAGAGGGACAGAGGTGGAACCCCTGGGGTGAATTCAACTAGACCTATTTCTTCCTATTCTTTGTCTTGGGATACTGTACTGTACTTTCGCTCCAGTCAGTTTCAAAATCTTCAGTTCATGGGTGAGATTCAGATGGAAACACTCAGCATGTTTTTCAGAAGTGGGAAGAATCCCACAGAAGAACAGGGAGAACATGCAAACTCCAAACAAGCATTGACTGGAGGTCAGGATCAAACCTTGTACCTTGTGCATGGGAGGTGAATACCTTAACCATTGTGCTAGCCATTCTCTCTCGAATTATGAAATCCCCTTTGACATCCAATAGGCAGTTCTGAAGTCCCAAAATAAGAGATGTACTCATAAATAAAGCATCTTTTTACAAAAAAAAAATATAGTAAGAAAGAGCAAGAACTCAAATGGAACGTTCCAGGTTATGAAACTAAATTGGCCATTCAGAACACCAATACAAAATGCAATCACATCAATGAAACAAGAAAGCAACTAAATCTGCACCTTTCTCAGCAATCATTGTATAAAACTAATTGTTTAGCTAAATATGCTGAGTGGGCTCAGATACCCTCCAGAATGTTATCCAGACTTATAAAAGTAAACACCTCACTCCTAACAATAACTGCTATACAATACAAAGGTAACACATTTCATTTAACTGACAAAATCATCAAGGATTTGAGTTTGTTTACTGTCAGCTTTTACTCTGAACACAACATTAACTGGAATCAAACAGAACTCTATTTACAGAAATGCAACCATAAATAAAATGAATATCGTAATGCATGTTTTTCATTTTAGGAAATCGATAGTGTTATAAAAATTTAAAACACATGGTATAGCCCTAAGACTGGATGGTTTAAGGTCTGAATTTTTTAAATGCTTTTTGTCAAATATTGGGAAATTCTGTTAAAATTATTTAACTCGACCAGCACTAAAGTATTGCAGACCTTTACCTAAATGGTTCCAAGACCATTTTAATTCCAAAACCCAATCTCAGTCCTAAGCATCCTAGAAGTTATAGATCTTTAACCCTCCTAAATGTTGATTTAAAAATCTATACATCTCTGCCAGCTAATAGGCTTAAAAACATTCTCCCATTAATATCACCTTTTCAGTCTGAATGTTTACAAACTAGGCAAATCACTGATCAAACATCAACTCTGGAAGCTCTACACTTTCTCAATAGGAAAAATAAACACAACTAGTTTGCCATGGCTATAGATGCATCAAAAACATTTGACTGTATGGATTACATTTTAAATTTACTGTTATGAATTACTGGGGTTTTCCATCATGTCATTGATGCAGTCAGAGTTTTTTATACAAATGCTTATAGGCCGCTATCAATTAATAAATCTCTTTCTAAATCCATACATATTATCAATGGTCCAAACCAGAAACAGAGAATAACATTACCAAAGGTAATACTGCCCACAAAAACCACCACCACAAAGTAAAGTGCAAGGTTTAATCACTAAACAGCATAAAACAACATAAAATCAGAGCAGCAACAATGATGTGTAAGCGCTTTCAGGCTAATGACCTTCTTTGGACAATTAACTAAAAAATCTAGCAATTTAAATAGTAATTAACAACCAATTAAAATCAAAAATGTATCCACCTTTTCTTTAGGGCTGGCTTAAGGGGAATGACATCATTCAGTCCTGGAAATCTATGTGCTGTTAACTCTATAATCCACCCTGCTTCCTAATAATCTGTTTCATTCACCAGCCACCCCCCCCTCCAAAAAAAAAACCTCTTGTGTATGCTCTGTATTACTGAAAACCTAAAATCATGTCCTGGAAACTGATGAATGTGTTGATATAAAACATTATGCTCATTATGTAACCTTATTGCAGACAAATGGTTTAATATTCTACTTTTTAACATACAATTTGTCTTCCCCACATAAAATCCTGCACATAATCTACAGGTAGCTAAATATATCATGTTCATAGTCTTGCAACTAGCATATGTATGAAAATGATACACTCTGTTAGTAATGGGGTGTGTGAATGTGGTATCTGTGTTTATGTGAGGACATGCCTTACAGGTACCACAGGGTCTAGTCCTTTAAATATAGATTTAACCTGAATCTTTTTATTCCCTTCATGACATAATAAATATTTTAAGTTCTTTTCCTTCTAAAACCAAATATTGGTTCTTCCCCTATAACTTTCTTTACCTTTTCATCTGTAAGAAGAATTTCCAGTTTTTCCTCACTGTACCACATACCCCATGTTGTATATTGTTGCTGTAAGTAAACATCAGTCTTATTTTATTCTCCTGTCATGTAGAATTGTTGTTCATAACATTTTCCTGTCAGTCACATGTTAACCATGGCCGCATCTTGTCCTTCCTTTGACCTACTCTTTTCTGGACTATTCCCTCTACCTTGTGTTTTTTATATCCTCTCTCAGCAAAATTGTGTTTTAGATTATCCAATTCCATCTCAAACATGTCCTCATCTGTACATAATCTTGACACCCTGCCCAACTGTCCTACCACTATGTTGTTAAAAGTGAATCTTGGGTGCATGCTGTCATATGTTAATACATTGTTTTTTCAGCATTCTTTTCTACAGGGTGTAGTTTTAAAACCATCTCCATTTTGTATAACTCTTACATCTAAAAAATCCAACTGAATCCAGGATGATTTCATGAAAAATCTTAAAAAAGATGTGGTGGATTCTAAGTATTCTATAAAGGCTACAAGTTCTTGCTGTTCACCATCCCACAACAGGAAGATGTCATCCACAAAGCGTTTATAAAAACAAATGTTATTAAACCAACCATGATATTTTCCTAAGACATGATGTTGCTCCCAAAATACCATGACTAAACTGGCATATGTGTTGGCACAAGGGGTGCCCATGGCAACCCCTTGTACTTGGCGATAATGCTTGTTTTGACAAACAAAAACATTACAGTCCAAAATAAGTCTAAGCATCTCTTAAAATACGTCTATTCTTGTTAGTATCAAATGTACACAAATCAGAAATTAATGTAGACAAAGCTGTTAAACCATACATAATGCTGATTACAGTAAAGAGATTATTTACATCTAATGTTACCATTATATGTTTTCTTTACTTCTGTTCGCTTGATAAACTCACTTAAACTCATTAAAAAGTCACCTGTATCTTTTAAAATATGTGTTTGTGTCTTTCGGCTTTTCCCGGTTAGGGGTCACCACAGCGGAACTCCGGTCCGCTAAAGATTGACAGTTGATTTTTACGTACTGGCTTGCCAGGCCTGATGCACAACCTTCAACGAAGGTACGCCCACTCATGCATGTCTCCATGCAGAAGACGCTCTAGCTGAGAATCGAACCGGACAGCGTCTTACTGTGAGGCAACAACGCTACAGCAGCACCACCACCGCGGAATCTTTTAAAATATGTGTAACTTGTGTTAATACTGATCTCAGAGTACATTCTACCCAAATTGAGATGTTTTCTGTCATCCACCCCCTGCCTGATACTATTGGCTTTAATGTTTTTTTTATGTCTTTGTGTATTTTGGGTAAGACCTTAAAAATAGGAATAGCAGGATTTTCTATATTCAAGAACTTAAATAAATCCATGTCTATCAGTCCTTCATCTTTCAAGACTTCTAAACATTTTCTAATTCTAGAAATAACATTATTAACAACAATTGGTGATATTTGCATGAAAGTTGTTGTATCCATTAACATTTCACTTAATTTAGTGTAGTAAAAATCTCTGTTCATTATAACTACTGCTCCTCTTTTATCAGCAGATTTAATAATGATTTGTGTATTTTGTTGTAAGGAAGTTAATGCTTCCCACTGTGCTAGTGTTAGTTTAAAGAACTTCTTATTATAATTACCCTGTAGATAACCTCCAACTTCCTTTTCACATACTTTGATAAAAGTACTCATGGTAGAATTAAATAAAGGGACAAATGTGCTAGGTTGCCTTAAAGTTACTTGCTGGTTAGTGTTTTCATTCCCAAACATGTGCTTTAGCATGACATTCCTGCCAAACATCATTAAGTCCAGTATAACATTACTAAAATTGCCATTGTTACTAGGAACAAAAGTAAGCCCTTTGTTCAACACATACCTTTCAGTTTCAGATAGGACATAGTCAGATAAATTATATGCAATATTAACATAATCAATCACTGAGAAGTCCTTCTCTTTTTCGCTTCCCTCATGTCTTGCTGCGATCTCCTCCATTCATTTTTCTTCTTGGTGGGAGCTGGTAAAAAAGAACGCTGACTGTTCTCTGTTATGCGAACAGTTTTGGGTCTCGCCCCTAGTTGTATGGAGCCCTCCCCATCTCTAAAGTGTCCGTAAATTCTGTGTTGGTGTTACTTGTAGTTAATGCATTGACATTAACTGAACCAATATCTCTCCTTAAGTTCTGGTTGTTTTCTGTTGTTGCATGAGGGCTGATGCCCTCCCTTCTAGCTAAAACAACAGCCTTAGCGGCTGCCATTCAGTTTCTGCCATCTTCCTGGTTGACACTAAGTTCATCTGGTTGGTTGTTCACCTCAATATGGTTGCCACCTGTCCCGTTGTCAGCGGGACACTCACGGGTTGAGCTTTCTCATCCCGCTTCCTGCATTCACCAACAGTGGGACTTTAAAAGTCCTGTTTTTCCCTTCGTGCACGCGAATTGCCATTGCCGTGGAAAAGCCGAAAATACTTTCGTTTTTTCCATGGCAATGCGGCTATGTCACCAACCCGGACCTGCATTTAGAGGGATTCCCTGCTAGGTCCGGGTGGTGTAATTTAAACTGTAATTGGCTGAAGGGATTGGAGGGGGTGGGGATTTACCTAGAAGAGCCCAATAAAGGTCGCAGCTGTAGAGCAGTTTGTTTTAGTGCTCTACAGCTGCAAAGGGAATTAGGGAAAAGGATCTGAAAATTCTGCCAGCCAGCCAGCCAACCAGCAAAGAAGCCAGCCAGCCTGCAAGGGAGCCTGCCAGCCAGCCCAGCCAACTAGCCATTCCAGCAGGAAGGAAGCAAGCTAGCCCAGCAAAAACTGTGATAGTGTTAAGTACATAACATAGTATTTTGTGGCTTTAGTTATTTAAAATGGGAATACTGTGCTTTATTTAAGTTTTTAATGTTTAGAGGTAGATGGTGATGTAGTATGCAGTATTTAAATATGTGCAGTGGTTATTTAGAGATTTTTCAGTAGTAGTTTAAAATGGGAATATATTGTGGTTTAATTTTTTAATGTTTAGAGGTAGATGGGGGTGCTGTACGCAGTATTTAAATCTGTGCAGCGGTTATTTTGAGATTTTTGAGTAGTAGTTTTTAAAGGTATAAAACCTGTATGTATATGTAATTGTTGTTGCTCTTGGGGGTATGATTTGGAAGCATTACTTTTAAAAGACTGAACTGTGTGTATAGAAGTTGTTTATTTCTGGTGGGGGGCAGTGAAATATAAATTTAGTGTGATGTATTTCTATTGTCGTAGCTTTTTCTGGGTATTTTCTGTTTGCAGATAGAAAATGTTCAAACATAGTTTGCACTTTTTTGTGTGGAAATGTGTGCAATTTAATGCTGTTTTCAGGAAGTTAGGATATACTGTTTGGATAATTTTTCCTGTTAGTTCTTGCAAGTCAATGTGTATGTGGTACAAGACTACCTTTTGAGGGGGAATGTTAACAGTTAATGTAGTGTATTTATTATTCTAGTAGGTACATGTTGCCAACTAGCTGAAGCTGTTTCAAGATTATTTTCATTTATACTTGTAAATGTGTGCATTTAATTTTTTATGCATTTTAATAAGGTTAAAATGTCCTGCTTTGCTTGTAATGTGAATATGGGTGTGCTGCTTTTACTTGACCTATTTATTGCATTGCTGTGCTGGGTAAATTACTCTTAATTGCTATGTTTTGAGGTAAAAGGAGGCCATGGAGTCTGCTGTACATTGTAGTTTATTTTACTTCTCTTGCAAAAAGTATTTTTAAAAGTTAAAATGTTTATGGACTTTTTTCCTGTTTATTTTTTTTTTGCGGATGCATGCTCAGAAGTTAATGCAGTGTATTTGAGATTGTGCTAAACCATGTCGTTGTTACAGGGTAGTTTGCTTTTATAAGTAGCAAAGTTTGTATTTTGTGTTTTAGTGGTGTCTTCAATAAACTTACAATGTACTGTTTTCATTATAATCTGATTATGACCATTGCTGTTATTGGGCATGTTCATTAATAGATCATTACGGCACTTATGAGCACATTAGATAGAATTTCTGCTAACAAACTGAAGAGAGACTTCATTGTGTTCTTGGAGACAGCAGTGAAATACCTGGAACAGTGGTTTGATTATACTGAAAGCAACTACTTGTTTACACTATCTAAATTATCTCTACATGAGAACTTTGCTTTCAGTGACTTCCTTAATGTGACCACTGCCCTGAGCCTGCAGGATGTAGATGAAGATTATCTTTTTAGGGACTACTTGGCAATTAGGCCCTTTCTGGAACAGTTATGTAACATAAGCTTGACCCCAGCAGAGAAGTGGCTGAAGCTTTTCAAACAAGGGCCTGGACTGACTACACTATAGCCGGTAATTGCTAGGGTTTTATCTATACCGACCTTAAACACATTTGCAGAAAGAGTTTTTTCTTTGGTGAAAGGTAAATGGACAGATGTGCAAAACCGATGTAGTGTGGACTTGTTAAAAGCTGAACTAATGATGACTGTAAATTACCGGATGAAATGCTGTGACTTTTACTCAAATATTATTTCAAATCGGGCCCTTCTTCAAGCCATAAAATCAAATTCAAAATACACTTTGAAAAAAAGTGATTTAGTGTACTAGTGTGCAGTATAAAGTACTAGGGTGCAGTTTGTAATTTTGTGTTCTTTGTTTAGCATTAATTTGCTAGTGTGCAGTATTTAGTACTAGGGTACAGTATGTAGTTTTGTGTTTTTTCTTTGCTTTAGCTTTAATTGATAATGACAAGTCTTAATTTTATACTTGGCTTGTATGTGGTATGTAGATTTTTTTAAGTTTTCTTTCTGAATAGTTATGGTTGGTTTATGATTTTTTTTAACTTTTTAAATAAACAAGTGTCTGTTTAATGAGTAGTGTGTTTTTTTATTCCTTTAAAGTTTATTTACTGTTACAACTGAGTAATGTGTGTTTTTGCAGTAATAGTTCACTTCATTTAAATGGTTTGAGTTTTCAGTATGCTGTAATGTCACAATGTTGTATCCCTAACTGTAATACTGCATCTCCGTTAACATCTCTGGTGATGTCGTGGTGGGGGTGTGGCCAGTGTCATATTGACCACACCCCTATCATATTGGCCACACCCCCATGCCCCACTTTGGCCTTGTTAAAAGGTGGCAACCCAACACCTCAATGTGTTGCATCACTTCACTGGGAGGTTCCCTATCGGTTCTAAAGCTGTCATGTCTCGGTTTCCGATAAGATGAATACCTTTCTTCTTTCTGAGCCTTGCAAGTCAAGTGCTCGATTTTCAGTATTGTTGTAGTTTTCTCTTAGCCAGATAAATATCCGACCTGTTGAGAAGTCATTAAGGTCTCTAGTTAACTTTCTTGTTTTGGTTTGCTGAAGTTTACTGTCCAAAAGAGTTAGTGAGCAAAAAGCTTCATCCATTCTAACAGTATAAACTTCTTCCCTATATTCTTTGTCAAGCTGTTTTTGTAATTCATTAATTTCTTCTATCAAAGTTTTCTCTTGTGGTGCAAAATAATCTATTAGCAACCGCATATATGCATAGCCTGTCTCTATTTTTATTTGTTGCCACTTTGCCATCAGTTCTGGGTAAGCATCCCTTTGTGTGGGCATGCACAATACCCTCATACCTCTTGGAACCAGACCAAACTTTAAACAAGCTTCAAAATGGTAAAGCTGCCACTGCAGCCATTTTAATTTGCTCACTTTATTCACTAAAGTATTCAATAACTCTCCAAAAATCAATTAATTCTTTTGTATTTACTACTGGCTCAGACTGTTTTATCACTGTAGATTGTAAATCCAATTCTAATAAAGGATTACCATCAGAAAAAAAGTTCCTTTTTACTTTTTCTGCCCAGGTAATGCTGACACTCTGTTTTTCAACTCCAGGTGCACCAACAGACTCCTCCATCATGTGTAAGGTTATTAACAGCAGCAAAAATCCAAATCAGAAATAGAGAATAACCTTACCAAAGGTAATGCTGCCCACAAAAAGCAAATTGAACAGTAAAAATGGCAACAACCACCACAAAGTAAAGTCCAAGGTTTAATCACTAAACAGCATAAAACATAAAATTAGAGCAGCAACAATGATGTGCAACCGCTTTCAGGCTAATGCCCTTCTTCAGACAATTAACTAAAAAATCTAGCAATTTAAATAGTAATTAACAACCAATTAAAATCAATAATTTATCCACCTTTTCTTTAGGGCTGTCTTAAAGGGAATGACATAATTCAGTTCTGGGAATCTATGTGCTGTTAACTCTGTAATCCACCCTGCTTCCTGATACTCTGTTTAATCCCCCCCCCCCCCCAAAAAAAAAAGACTCTTGTGTATGCTGTGTATTACTGAAAATCTAAAATCATGTCCTGGAAACTGATGAATGTGTTGATATAAAACATTATGCTCATTATGTAATCTTATTGCAGACAAATGGTTTAATATTCTACTTTTTAACATGCAAGTTGTCTTCCCCACATAAAATCCTGCACATAATCTACAGGTAACTAAATACATCACGTTCATAGTCTTACAACTTGCATATGTATGGAAATGATACACTCTATTAGTAATGGAGTGTATGAATGTGGTATCTGTGTTTATGTGAGGACATGCCTTACAGGTACCACAGGGTCTAGTCCCTTTAAATCTAGATTTAACCTGAATATTTTTATTCCCTTCATGACATAATAAATCTTTTAAGTTCTTATTCCTTCTAAAACCAAATATTGATTCTTCCCCTATAACTTTCTTTACCTTTTCATCTGTAAGAAAAAAATTCCAGTTTTTCCTCACTATATCACATACCCCATGTATATTGTTGCTGTAACTAAATTTTATTCTCCTGTCATGTAGAATTGTTGTTCATAACATTTTCCTGTTGGTCACATGTTAGCCATGGGCACATCTTGTCATTCCTTTGACCTACTCTTTTCTGGACTATTCCCTCTACCTTGTGTTGTTTATATCCTCTCTCAGTAAAATTGTGTTTTAGATTATCCAATTCCATCTCAAACATGTCCTCATCTGTATATAATCTTGACACCCTGCCCAACTGTCCAGCCACTATGTTGTCAAAGGTGAATCTTGGGTGCATGCTGTCATATGTTAATAAATTGTTTTCCAGCAATCTTTTCTTAGTCTAAGCATCTCTAAAATGTCTATTCTTGTTAGTATCAAATGTACACAAAGCAGAAATTAATCTAGACAAAGCTGTTAAACCAAACTCATTGCTGATCACAGTAAAGGGATTATTTACATCTAATGTTACCATTATATAAGTTTTCCTTACTTCTGTTCACTTGATAAACTCACTTAAATTCATGTTTAACTTGTGTTAATACTGATCTCAGAGTATATTCTACCCAAATTGAGATTTTTTCTGTCATCCACCCCCTGCCTGATACTATTGGCCTTAATTTTTTTTTGTCTTTGTGTATTTTGGATAAGGCCTTAAAAATAGGAGTGTAATATTTATTAACATATGACAGCATGCACCCAAGATTCACCTTTGACAACATAGTGGTCGGACAGTTGGGCAGGGTGTCAAGATTATGTACGGATGAGGACATGTTTGAGATGGAATTGGATAATCTAAAACACAATTTTACTGAAAGAGGATATAAACAACACAAGGTAGAGGGAATAGTCCAGAAAAGAGTAGGTCAAAGGAAGGACAAGATGTGCCCATGGTTAACACATGACCGAGAGGAAAACGTTATGAACAACAATTCTACATGACAGGAGAATAAAATAAGGCTGATGTTTACTTACAGCAACAATATACATGGGGTATGTGGTATAGTGAGGAATAACTGGAAAATTCTTCTTACAGATGAAAAGATAAAGAAAGTTATAGGGGCAGAACCAATATTTGGTTTTAGAAGGAATAAGAACTTAAAAGATTTATTATGTCATGAAGGGAATAAAAAGATTCAGGTTAAATCTAGATTTAAAGGGATTAGACCCTGTGGTACCTGTAAGGCATGTCCTCACATAAACACAGATACCACATTCACACACCCCATTACTAATAGAGTGTATCATTTTCATACATATGCTAGTTACAAGACTATGAACGTGATATATTTAGTTACCTGTAGATTATGTGCAGGATTTTATGTGGGGAAGACAAATTGTATGTTAAAAAGTAGAATATTAAACTATTTGTCTGCAATAAGGTTACATAATGAACATAATGCTTTATATCAACACATTCATCAGTTTCCCGGACATGATTTTAGGTTTTCAGTAATACAGAGCATACACAAGAGTTTTAGGGGGGGACCTGGTGAATGAAACAGAGTATCAGGAAGCAAGGTGGATTATAAAGTTAACAGCACATAGATTTCCAGGACTGAATGATTTCATTCCTCTTAAGCCAGCTCTAAAGAAAAGGCAGATACATTATTGATTTTAATTGGTTGGTAATTACTATTTAAATTGCTAGATTTTTTAGTTAATTGTCTGAAGAAGGGCATTAGTCTGAAAGTGGTTACACATCATTGTTGTTGCTCCAATTTTATGTTGTTTTATGCTGTTTAGTGATTAAACCTTGGATTTTACTTCGTGGTGGTTGTTGCCATTTTTACTGTTCAATATTATCACTGGTGACAGGCCTTCTTCATGTCAATAACACAGAAATCTTTTCACTTAATTCCTAATTTTAATAACATTCAAATCCCACTAATTACTTTTGCCAGTGACATTAATATATACTTCTCATCCCTTAAAACAGATCTTCCCCAGATTGTTGATCAAAATACAAAATATTCAGTCTCAATAAATCCACTATATTACCTGTAAATCCTCATTACCAGCCACTTTCAGGCTCTTTCTAGAATGGTAATACAATAAGTTCCTTAATTAAATATTTAGGAATAATATTTAACCAAAATCCCACATTAACCTTCTGTAATAACTTTAGAAAAACTTGGTTAAACATTACGAATGATTTTATAAGATGGGCAAAAACTGAATTTGTCTTTTTTTGTTAAAAACAGCGATAATTAAAATTAATGTACTACCAATGATATTATTTCATCTTATGTCTGCATCCTATTCCATACCCAATAAACAACTTAAAGAAATCAATTCAGCAATTGCTAAATTTATTTGGGTACCTGAATCAGTAAACATGACCTATAGAAACTAATTGTTTCTAAAAAAACAAAGCTGCTTACAGCTACCTGATTTCTTTCTATAAAATTTAATTATAAGTGCCAGCAAATTGCTAAAAATACTAAATTGCTTACCTAAATCAAATTCGTGGCAACCATTATGGGTTAAAATATGAGATATTTTTAATACAAATGATCGGCATGTTTTCAAATAAAAGAAATCACATTTTTTTTAAATAGTTCATGACACTTTATTGACGTCTTCCAGAACGAAAGTCTCATTACTGATGTCATAGTGATAACCTCCTTGCTAATCAATGTTTCAGTAATACAAAAACACTTAATTCTAAATAGTACTAATATAATGGAAACAGCTGCTGGAACATGTGACTTCAAATACACACTAAAATTAATGCTACAAGAAAAAAAGCAGTTTTACAGGGGGCTATGTCCACTGTACCCCCATGTAGGTGTTTTGCTCCTCACACTGAGTTATACGTACTTTTCAATGGGTGTACATTCCTGAGGAAGTTTGCAATACAACAGATTGTGCTATTTGTGTACTGCAAAGTTTATTTCAGTACAACAGTAAAAACCACATATTAACAAAGAAACACTTCAGCAGACATTTACTTCACTAAAAAAGTCACACAGACAGCTGCTAAGAATGTGGCTGCTAACATAACTACAAGCTCCTTGTTTAAAATATACAAGTAAGTTTATTTGAAAAGGGTTGTTAGATTAACAGAAAAATGATGTCAATATATTTGCCTGTTAACATTATGAAAAATGGTATCTGTAAATGAGATAGCATTTCATAGTCATAATGACCTGCCTTTCAGAGTAGCTACCAACTCCGTTGGTATCAGTGGTATGAGATAGTGGACTTTACTTTACAGATATAATGCAATGCTCCTAAACAGGAGGTTAAACCTTCCCATTGTATAAAAAATTATAACATTTGTTTGGGATAACACTGTTGAAACATAATCATAATATACATTCACCCCATCCTACTGTCCAAGAAGGTTTGATATAACAAACTCAATCAAACCAAGCTGAATGCTAATGAAATACTTACGTCTTTGAATGCCCTGTGATTATTGCATAAAGGGTGAATGAGGTTATTACAAGTATAGAACCAAATAATTTTTTTTTTTTTTGAAAAAAATAGGAAGAGTGTCCCAACTTTTAATGTGCACATTTCTAAAACATTCTCCTCAGTGGTCCTGTACCAGATGTATACAAGAGAGCTGTTATAATTCCAGTCTTTGAGGGGGAAATCAAATCTGTTCTAGTTGTTGTAGGCCAAAAGTCTTACTAAGGTAATGTGTAGAATATCTGAAAGGATCATATTGCAATTTTTGGCACCTGATTTGCATTAAAATACTGATCTGTATCAGCATGGATTCATCATAGGGTGATCATATATTATAGATTTACTTCAATAATATTCTGGGATAATTCAAGGTGTAGATGTTGACCTCCATGCAGATGCTGTCTGTTTAGATATGGCAAAGAATTTTGCCAGCATTCCACATATGGGCAGTTGTTAACCCAGTAAAGCAAAGCAAAGTAACACCAGTCCCTTTATAATAGGGTTAGAAACTGGTTAAGTAAATGTAGTTTCTCAGCAAAGGCAAGTAACACTTTCTGAGTCCCTAAAACCATCTCTTAAGCTGTACCATGTGGTCAGTACTGACCCCCTTTTATTAAACTTCTTGATGTTATCCATGCCAGTATCATCCAAGTGTCTACAGTAATTTCGTTTTTGATTGGTGCTTCAAGTGTTAAACATTCATGACCATAATAGACTACAGATGGAATTGGGTAAGCTGTCTCTTTGGGCATCTAGAAATGCCTTGGTATGTAATGTAAAGGAATGTGGATATCTATTTTGTTTACTCAGCTATAAAATGCGACATATGTTAGATAGTAAAATTATTCAGTCAGCAGATCATTATCAATGCCACTATACTTCAGTGTTTGAGCCCAAAATCTGTCTGTTAACATTAATCATGAATAGGGTTTCTAGACAAAGTGTGGAGGTATGGATTCCACTGCATTCACTGTTTAAATTCATACATTTATAGAATATGGTTCCATCATTTGTATGTATTCAGCTCAAGACATGCAAAAGTTAGGATTCAGCACTCTGTTACAAAGAAGGTAACTTCAATAAAACAGCTGTTATTTTCAAAAAGATCAGAATCTTTGAATTTATTTTTTGTTTATGACAGATTGAAAAGACAGGGCATATAATGCAGGTGTACAAGTCTGTACACAATGAGGCTGTATTTATTTGACATTTGCTAACCAGGTAGACCATCTGAACAAAAGCCCTTTTCAGTGGAGGCCTGGGGAGAAAAGCTCCACAGTACAAGTAAGCAAGAAAATTTACAAAATTGAAGTTGAATACAATGAAAAATATGCAATAAAATAGTTAAGCAAATGTAGTTAAAGCTCCACAGTACAATTATAGTAAGAGGCATTATAACACTGAAGAAAAAAACATAGCAAAGAAATATACAATGAAACATTTGAATGAATTTACATAACACACTGGGTTATCTTTAGAGGGTAAATTGTATAATACAGTGCAGTTGTTAAATGTGTTATGGTAGTAGGGAAGGGAGGAATAGAGATAATAGTGGTAGAGAAAGGGGTGGGTTCATATGGGATGATTACAGAGGCAAATCCATGTGCTATTAAGGTACCTTTTGAGAGTTTTCTTGAATTCGTGGATGTGGGAAATGTTTCTAAGGGTCATGGGGAGCTTGTTCCATGCAAGAGCAGGGAAGTAGCTGTAGAGAATCTGTCCAATAGATGTTTTTAGGTTTGTGAATTTGTAAGAGACATTGGTCAGAGCTTCTGAGGGATGAGGGGGCTTATGGAGGGAGACAAGTGAGGAAATTCAAGGGCAAGAGGAGGGCTTATTCAAAATAGTATGGATAATAGGAAGTTGGGTAAATAAGAGTTGGTTAGAAAACCCTAGCCAGCTGAGTGTCTGGAGACTGTGATAGTGGTGTGATCTTGAGGGCAGATTGGCTGCAAATCTGGCATATTTGTTGTAGGTAGTTTCAAGTTTGGGAAGTAGTGGAGACTGTAAGTTGATTAAAATTTGACAGCTGTAAGAGAGGTTGGGGAGAAGGTAAGCTTGGGCTAGTGAGATCCTGGAGTTAGGTGTGAGAAACCTTTTTTTCTATACAGTAAACCAAGCTTTTGGTGTTTTTTCTTGATGCAGTTAGGTACATGAAGGTCAAATATTAGTTGATTGTCCACTATTACTCCAAGCAGTTTAGTGTGGGATTCAGCTAAGATTATAGTGTTGTTGAGGGCAGAGATGGTTAATAAGGATTTAAGATGGTAAAGGGATTTTGGGAAGAAGAGAAGAAGTTTTGTCTTTTTAGGGCTTAGTATTAGTCAGTTGTTAGTAAGCCATGTTTCAGTGAGGTTGAAAGATGTTTGAGTCAGGGTTAGCAGGTCAGTGGGACTGTCAGCGATAGAAATTATGGTGGAGTCATCTGCGTACTGAATGAGAGAAAACTGAGGACAGGATGTGTGAAGATGGCCAGTAAAGATGTTAAAAAGGAGGGGGCCTAAAATAGATCCTTGGGGTATGCCCATTTTGATGGGGAGAAAGAGCAGAGAGCCATTTTACAGACTGCAGTCTGTTTGTGAGGTAGCTATTGAACCAGCAGATTGTTGCTAAGGAGAGGTTGAGTTTAGAGAGTTCAGAGAGGAGAATGGCTTTGGAGAAATCTAAAACGATGCGAGATACTAGTTTATCATTGTCTCTAGCTAAGAAAATGGAGTTAGTAAAGGAAATAAGTGCAGTAGTGGTGCTCTGGTGGGGGCGGAAGCCATGTTGAGTAGGGTTAATTAGGTTTTCATGAGTAAGATAAGCTGAGATTTGTTTATAAACACAGTGTTCAAGAATTTTGGAGAGGGGAGAGAGCATGACAATAGGTCGATAATTAGAGTGCTCAACAGAATTTCCACGTTTGTGCATTGGTATGGTGTGGAATTTTTTCCAGAGGGCAGGAATGGTGGATTCATATAAATTTAACCTTGATGTTATTTCACATAGCTTTAATACCAAATATATAGGCTTATTTTTACAAACTGAGGTAGCAAATCATAGGTTTAAAACATTTTTTTTAATGTAAGGACAGCCACAATGTGGAGCACAGAACAAAATGTGGTAAGAGAGGCTCCAGCTTTGAAGCAATTCAACCATACACTTGATTTTTATTTTACAAAATTTTAATTTAAATTTTAGCTACTGAGGTCAGCACACACACTCTTCAGTAGCACTTTTTTGTAATAATATCTTTAATTTTGACCTTAATTTTAGTAATGTAAGTAAGAATACAACTTTCACTGCTGAGTGACCAGACTGTTGTGGAAACCCAACCACTAATTTAGATGATTATTTTGGTTTACCTTTATAACAGCAAAACACAGTGGTGCGATTGCTCATATGAGCGAATCATAACCATGAAAATCAAAACAGAGACAGTTTTCAATGTTTGAAAATCAGCAAATTGAAAAGCAGATTCACTGATTTTCGAACATTAATGTTGAAAAGAAAATGTAATGAAGTGTAAAGCAAGGGGGCAAGCCCCTGCACCCCCCACCCCCATACTTTAATTTTCTAACTCCGAGATCACACTACAGTGGGGAAAGGGACCATTTTCCGATCCCCACTATAGTGCAATCCACCCCAAAATGCCGAATGTGCAATGAGCTAATGTCAATGTGCATTCATTCATTGCACATTCGAGCCTTTTTCCGTTCGGCGTTTGCAAGCTTTGCAAACTGCCTTTCAGACAATTGCTGTTCGCCCTTGTGCAATACTCACACATGAAGGTAAACCGATTATTTTATTCTTTATTAACAATATAAGCCCACTAGGTGTGACTACCTCTTTTCAGTGTGACCTAGGAGGACTGTTTACTTAAGTAACTTGCTAAGATTTACATTATGATCTTGAAAACCTGAGACTGAATATCAGTCTGGGTATTTGAGAAGCTGACTGGGTAAAGGGAGGAATAAATGGACAGTGCCTGCTCACCACTGTCTGGGTGGCAGGGTAGAGTCGAATATTTGGTTGTATGTATTCTATTAAGATTTTACTAGCAGAGAACACAAAGCCTAGCAGAAGTACTTACTTCAGAATGAACACAGTTTTATCCCAGTTTATGTCGGCAGTGAAAGGGAGTGAGAGCCTGCATTAAGTCCATTGTTTCCCAAGGCCTTAGTGCATGGACTGAAGAAAATGTAGGACTTATGCATAAGCCCTCTGGTGGCTACCTGGATGACAGCCCCACCTCAGCTGTACTATAGGATAGCTGTGCCATGATAAGGAGGACACAGATGATCATCTTACAACACAGGAGCAAAAAATTGAAAAAAAGCATGGTTTGCATATAGTGCCTGACAGGACCAAATTCAAGACTGCAGGATAAACCTTGTTAGCAGATCTTAGTAATAAGACTCTGTACTAAACTAACTTTCATGCTCATCTCATCAGCAGTACACCATTTTACTCAAAATAAATCCGTGACACCAAAAGGTACAAAACTCTGCTAACACTTATCAGCACTTAACTTAGACCATGCCTGTCTTCACTGCTGCAAATTTAAGGTCTTTCTCTTAGTTTTGTCATTTATCCTTCTTACTATAACCTCTTTTTCACTCATATATACATTCCTTTCTGCTCAAAATAATCATCCTTGCTTCTATTTTGAGTCATAAATATTTATTCATATCTCAGTCTTCATATTTGATCTTATGCATTGTTACATGGCTACCACACTGCCATCTGTGGTCATCTCCACAACATTGCCACTGACTCTTCATGTTCTTGCATTAGCATCTTGCCCAGAAGTCATTTCACCACCTGTGCTTATAGTACATCCCCATTAAAAGCCTGTACTCTCAGCACAATTATTGCATGCCTTCCCTTTCTGTGTAATTCTAAACCATGATGTACCAGGGTCAAACTCTCACAATGATTTTATCACAGTGATAATGGCCCTTCTCCATTCATTATGTTCTGGTCAGGTATGTCTTATGATGTGGTCTGGTCTTGCACTAGATGACTGAGTGTTGCTTCTTGGCTATGGACATAGGTGTGTGCTGCATAAGACCATCAGCTCATTGACTGTAGCTATTACCTTGTTGCTTCCCTCAGACTGTCTTTCTTCTTTGTTCCATTTATCCCAAGCCTTTTTGAATCAAAATTTTAATTTGTGTTCCACTACAATAACATGCAACTTATGCCACATTTCCCTACCTGTAGCAAGGTCCTCATATCTATTTTGTACCTGGCCCCATCAATATGCTTGGCATGTCCCTTCTTCCTGCTCTGTCCTTTTCTTTATTTTGAATCCTGCCCCACTATGGCCTCTCATCCTTTCACACAACCTTGTCATGTTCCTACCCCCCATACAAATCCCTCAGATTATTTAAATTGTCTTTATGTATACTTATGTAACACACTTTTTCTCCTGTATTCCCAGTAAGGCATCTAGACCTATGTGGTCTACTGTTGTGCATAATAGTAATATTTCACTACTTCCAGCTTGTGATGCAATTCCAAAATTCACTACCTTCTGATTGTGCTCCTTTACAGTAACTAATACCATAAATTGATTTTCTTGTCCTCTGCTTCCCAGTTTAATGGATAAGTATTATGGCTGACTTAAGACTGAGATGTTCATGACCTGTTTATAATTCTCTGGACTGCCTGTCTTATTATGTTAGTACATCTGCTTAGCCTCCCAGATTGCAGTGTGTCATCACATGCAGCTGGTATGTCATTCTAAGCCACCATGCATCTATCTCATTTCAGCTGCCTTACTATGAAAACATCTGTTTCATCCTGCTCCAGCATGTTACCTTATATGTGGCTCATTAGCTTGCCAGTCCCTTCTACATGTAAAATACTATCATGAATTCTGTTTTTCCATCCTGACATTGTTACCATCCTGGGACAATACTTTTATTTTGTTATTTGCAAGAATTTCATCAGAATAAAGCTTCTCCCACTATAAACACATTTAACTACTATAAAATATTCATATGACTTGATTCACATGACAGCACAAAATGTAATGAATGACAAATAGTGCCTCAAAATGTATAATTTGGCTGAAAACTTCAAATAACATTTTGTATTCATCATTTAGTTCAAACCAGGATGTTTGTCTGTTGATAAAAATAACTGTAAACATAGTTCATCATTTCCTAATGTAGCTCCCACTGTATTTCATTGTAGAAGTAATAGACTGTAGTTTTTCATTACACCACAAGGTGGAGCTCTTTTCAGGAATATAAAAGAATTTTGAAAGTGAAAGAGGAGACTGGAACACTAGCTAAAGGAGGGAAGATGGAGACAGGGAGCTGAAGGAAAAAAAAGGGCATTGCAGCATGACTGGATTTTCTTTTTTAGTGCTTTGGGGACAGGGAAGTGAAGTAGCAGATTGTGTCTTTCTTTTGCTGAAATCCTGGATGATGCTATTTTGTGGATTCAGGAGAGATGTCTGAAACCAGTAGTTCCATGCCTGCATATGATTCAGCAAGAAAGGAGTTCCTTTGGGCCTAGTACAGAGAAGCCATGGATGATTACCAGAGTTCTGGCAGGTGATTTTTCTACTTTTCTCATCAAAGGGACCACAGTGTCTGGTTACTAGGATATTCTGGACGGAGTGGTGAGAGGCTTTGGCCATCATTTTATATTTTTATAAGATTGTGGATCCCTCCCCAAATGCTTTGTGGATTACAAATAACTGGGATCCATATGAGCTACAACTTGGGCCCTATCGGCCCTATCATCCCGGCAGCAAGACTGTAAGTAGTCACTGGCCAGTGAACAGGGTATAATAGAGTGTTTCTTAGTTGATCTTTTCAGAATTGATCAAGGGGGTTGATGATATCAGTTCTGCTCAGTGACACTGCATTTTCTCATATTTGTATTGTTGCATTATACATCTTCATTGTTCAATGATATGGCATTTTGCTCGTGTTAGTACTGTTGCCTTCAAGAATTTTGCTGCTCAATGATATTGCATTTTCTCATATCTGTATTGCTGCATTAGAACTCTTTTATTGCCTAATGACATTGCATTTTTCTCCTGTGTTTGTATTGCTGCATTATAAAGCTTTCCTGCTCAGTGATATTGCCTTCTTTGTGCATGTTTGAATGTCAAGACCTTTTCTGTTGAGTTCTGGGGAAGAATGTGGTTGTATGGTTTCATTGCATGCATATCTCACCTTGCCTTATTGCTAACTCGTGCACTGTTGAAATAATTTGTTTGTGGATGTGCTATTGCCTTTTAAACTAGATGTGTCACCTAGAAAAAAATCTGTCATTCTTGCCACCTTGGTGTGTTGGGCCTAATAGGGGTGTCACCAGAGTCAGGTAGAAAGGAACCCATATCTACTTCAGCTACACCTATGGGTGCACTACATTTGGGGGCTCATCCAGGATTGCCTGTCCTGCCTTGGACTCCACCCTATTCCCCTGTATGTGTGGAAAGCAAATCTAGCAGAAACATGAACCCAGAAGTAGCCGCTAAGTGGTGCAAACAGCACAATGCTCAGTCAGAGCACTGTTTAGTTCTGGTGTTGCCAGGGGTCACATGGACTGATATGCAAATACCTCAAGTCACAGGATCCTTACCAGTTGTAGGGCATGGATTTTTATTAGACAGCACTATGGATCCAACTGAGCAGAGCACATTGGCCTTATTAGAATGGAAAAGTCCTTTAGTGTATGAGCACATACCTTCGAGTGTACAAATTTCAGGTGAGAGTGCAGTCTGTGTGGTAATCCCTGAGAAGTGTACTACCTCAGCAACAGAGAAAATACCTGTGGAAGCCATCCAAGTAGGTCAGAACGTTACACCAGAAGCTGCAGCTTCACTGCCCATAAATACTATAGGGCCTGAAGTTTTGAGTTCTTTGGGAAGTATTGTAGAAAAATGCTTAAAGCCTACACAGCCATTCACTGGGTTTGGCTACCACAAATTGTGTTTCTTTTCTGGCAAACAACCCACACCTCAGGGAGAGGAAGATTTTGAATCCTGGATGGATCAGGCTTCACAAGCCCTAGAGGATTGGGGTATCCCAGAATTTCAGAAGAAGCAGTGGATAGCTGAAAGTCTAAAGGGATTAGCTGCGGATACCATATACAACCTAAGGATGGGTAAGCAAGATTGCATGGCCAAGGACTATTTAGGAGTACTGCAGGATTTGTTTGGAAGGACCGAGAGGGCTGCTGACCTACTGTATCAGTTTGAACATACATACCAAGAGGTTGGTGAGAAACTATCTGATTACATTAAGCGATTAGATAAAATGCTTCACCAGATCATCCTAAAGAAGGCGGTGGATCCGAAAGTAGCTGACCAAGTATGGATCGGACAAATTTTACAGGGAGCTCAAGCTATGGACCCCATTGTGTGGAAAATGAGGATGAGAAATAGGGAAGAGACTCTAACTTATTCTCAGTTGGTTAAAGAGGTGAGGGAAGAGGAAGCCCTGTTGGAAGCCAAATCTCAGTGTTCAACAGCAACTAAAACAGTGAGTGAACACCAGCAGAAGCCTATAGCCGTGCTCACTACTCATACAGGAGTCATGTCCCAGAGTGTACACAATGTAGAGGTGTCATAGTTGCAGATGCAGGTGTCTTCCCTGACCGACGCCATAGCTCAAGTCACCAAGACAATTGCAGAATTGCAGAAAGCTGTGGTAACTTTAGCTGAAGGGAGAAATACATCAGCTAGAACCTCCACAAAAGGAATCAGGGAAGAACTGAATCAGCCAATGTTCAGAGTTCCTACTGGATTTTATTTTCACTGTGGGGATGCAGGGTATATAAAGCGACAGTGTCCTAATACCGAGAACTTGAAAAAAGTGAACAAACTATTGGCTAGTGCAATGCAGGGAAACATCAAAGGATCTCAATGAAGGAGCCAGCTGAGTGCCCAGTTACAAAGAGCTCCATAAAATCTAACATCAGGAGACAGCCTCCTGGAGATCCTTTCCACACAAACCCTTGTAATAGGGGAGAGAAACTACCTGCTATTACACCTCTAGCTCATCTGAGGTGAACAACCGAATTGGAAAGCCATCTCAGCCAAAATCTCAGCATCTGAGACAGCAAAGCATTACTAAGCAACAGTCTTATCCATTAAAATGGTGAGGTCAACCAGTGGTACCTAAACCACATGCTGACTGCCATACAGCTGAACATCACCGGAAACAGAAACTACCCGATGGCCTACTGGGACTGTCCCCTGTCGTGTCAGTAAAAATAGAAGGAGTGTATAGTAAAGCATGGTTGGATACTGGTGCACAAATCACCATTCTGTACAGAGACTTCTACCAAAAATACTTAAAGAATTTGCCAGTTGAAAAGTTAGAAGATTTGGAGATTTGGGGGCTAAGTGACACGAAGTTCCCTTATGATAGGTATGTCTCACTCAAGTTAGAATTTGCCACTTCAGTTGTTGGGTCAACAGACGTTTTTGAAACACTCGCTGTTGTGTGCCCCAGACCAAAAGGAAAGGATTCAGCATCTACTTTAGTGGGGACAAATACTGAACTCGTCAGAAGAATGCTAATGCCTCAGTTGTCCCAGGAGCACCCAACACAACATCCTCTCCTGAGACCAGTTTTCTATGCCCGTCAAAGGGAGAAAGATAGTAAGAAAGATGAAATTGGTCATATGTGGACCCTGTTTGGGAAAGAGCATATAATTCATCCTGGTCAGGTCACCTGCTTGAGACCCAAAGTGAGGATGTGTGGACAAACAGATTCTTCTCATCTCATGATGGAAACGGATCCAGAAAGTGACTTGCCACCGGGGCTGGAACTAGTCCCAGAAGTTTGGCCTGCAGACAAGTTAAAGCATCCTTATGACACTTTGCCTGTGGGGTTAAAGAATAAAGGAAGTACTCCCATTGTCCTGCGTTCACAAGTGCATTTGGGAAATGTTTATGCTGCCATTCCCTTACCTGCTTCTGTGTTGACAAGGAATGAGAACAGGGCCAATGAGCTAAAGCTGGAAGATATTGATATAGGAGGTGGTCTCTTGCCCCCTGAGTGGCTAACCAGAGTTAAAGAGTTATTAATGAAAAAGAAAAGTTGTTTTTCTACTAGTGAACTAGATGTGGGCTGTGCAAAGAGTGCAGACCACCAAATAAGAGTAAAAGAGGACCGTCCTTTCAGGGAAAGTTCCAGAAAAGTAACTCCAGGAGACCTGGAGGACTTAGGAAAACATTTAGAAGAACTAAAAGCTGCAGGGATAATTCGCGAGTCAAGAAGTCCATATGCCTCTCCCATTGTCATTGTCAGGAAAAAGAATGGGTCAATTTGCATGTGTGTTGACTATCGTACTTTGAATCAGCGAACCATTCCAGACCAGTACACAACTCCCCGGACTGAAGCTGCTCTAAATTCGCTGGTGGGCAGTAAGTGGTTCAGTGTGCTAGACTTAAGGAGTGGATACTATCAAATCCTTATGCACCCAGAAGATAAAGAGAAGTCTGCCTTCATCATCCCTTTGGGTTTTTTTTAGTTTGATCGCCTACCTCAAGATTTATCAAATGCACTGGCAACTTTCCAGAGAATCATGGAAAGAACCGTTGGAGACATGCATCTCCTGGAAGTCTTAGTCTACTTGGATGATATCATTGTCTTTGGGAGGACCCTAGAGGAGCATGAAGAAAGACTGATAAAGGTATTGGACAGGATCGAGAAGGAAGGCCTGAAGTTGTCATTGGACAAATGCAAGTTCTTCCAACCTTCAGTGGCCTATGTGGGACATGTAGTGTCTGCAAATGGAATATCCACCGATCCCAGCAAAGTCAAAGCAGTGACATCTTGGCCCAGACCCAAAACTATCACAGAGCTGTGATCTTTCATGGGTTCTGCAGTTACTATAGAAGGTTTGTGGAAGGATTTTCAGAGATAGCAAGATCCCTCAACCATTTGCTCCGAAATGATGAGAAAGCAGATGAAACAGATGAAGATATCCTTGTGGAAAAACCTAAGGGAACGAGAGGTTCTAAATAACTCATCGAGAGTCATTGGGCTCCTGAGTGCGAAGAGTCATTTGAACAGCTTAAATATTGCCTCACACATGCCCCTGTGCTGGCATATGCTGACTCAATCAAGCCATACACTTTACATATGGATGCTAGCAGGGATGGCTTAGGAGGAGTCATTTACCAGGAGTATTACAAGAAGTTGAGACCTGTGGCTTTTATCAGTCAGAGTTTATCCCCCACAGAAAGAAACTACCCTGCGCACAAGTTGGAATTCCTTGCCTTAAAGTGGGCGGTAGTGGATAAGCTGCATGATTATCTCTATGGGGCTGAATTTGAAGTGCAGACTGAGAACAGTCCTCTGACATACATCCAAATGACTGCAAAGCTAGATGCTACTGGCCACAGATGGTTGGCAGCTCTATGCAACTATAATTTCAGTTTGAAATATTACCCAGGACATGAAAATGGAGATGCTGATGGTCTGCCCAGAAGACTTCAGGGAGATTTACACCCCAATGCTGAGTGGGTGGAAATTCCAGTGCCAGGGGTGAGAGCTATGTGTCAGATTGCAACTGCTATCAACACACGGAATGTTGGGCCCAGAAGTTGGGTCTGTCTGTAGATAGCATACCCCAAGCTTACTGTAATCTTGTCACTTTACAGGCTTCATGGCTACCAGCTTTGAATAACAGTGACCTCATTTGAGATCAAAGAGAAGACGCCTTAGGTCAGCTGGTGGTAGCTGCTTTAGAGAAGAAACAAGTTAATATACTTTGCATGGATATTCATCCTCTGGCAATACTTTTGGCCAAAGAATGGGACAGTCTCCAGATACAGAATGGACTAGTGTATAGGAGATCTCCTAGTGCACTCAACAGTGAAAAGTGGCAATTGTTGCTTCCTCAGAAGTATAGAGAAGTAGTACTCCGGTCACTTCATGATGAACATGGTCATCTTGGTTATGACAGAACTCTGGGTCTGGTATGAGACAGGTTCTACTGGCCATGCATGAAGCAAGATGTTGAGGATTATTATAGCAATAACCCACGCCTGGGTGTGGGAAATGCTGGATTTACCCACGGTTGGTGTGGTTTGGTAACGAGGGCGAAGCCCGAGGGACCGAACAAAGCCAACCCTGGATAAATCCAGCATTACCCACACCCAGAAGTGGGTTATTGCTGTTATACAATGACATTATTTAAGAAAAAAAATAATTACTTTTCTTAAATAATGGCATTGTATAATGCCTCCTTGCTGCCCTTCCACAGCTGTCTGGTATTCTGCAGCAGTTCTGATGTACTGCGCATGCGTATGCCTATGCAGTGCATCAGAACTGTGGGCAAAAGCAATGGAGAAAGCAAGATCTCTGTTGCTTTTACTGTTTCGCTATGTTACATGGGTTTAACATAGCGAGACAGGTTTAAAATAAGCAACGGAGAATCTCTGTTGCTTATTTTAAAGCTGTCTCGCTATGTTAAACCCATTTAACATAGCGAGACAGTTTTGAAAAAAAAGCAACAGAGAAAGCAAGATCTCCGTTGCTTTTTACACACTGTGACGCTATGTTAAAGGAGTTTAACATAGCGAGACAGTGTTTTACAAAAGACTTATACTAATGGAAAAAGTCCGGGCGACCGCACCTTTTGCCAGTAGTATAAGTTGCTTTACAACGTGCATGCTGACCAATCAGCATGCACGTTTTGGAATATTAATGGGGAGTCGTTGTATAATGTCATACTTGTCTTCGTTGCATTCAGAGAAAGACTCTGTCAACCAGAGCTGCCTCATTGTGTCAAGTGGAAAGTAGTGAACCCATGGAACTGGTCTGTGTAGATATTCTGTGCATTGAACCGGATGAAGGCGGGATCAGTAATGTGCTGGTGGTGACAGACCACTATACCAGGTAAGCTCAAGCATTTCCCACTCGCGATCAGAAAGCTCTTACAGTGGCAAAACTACTAGTTGAGAAGTTCTTTGTACACTATGGCCTGCCAAAAGGATACACTCTGATCAAGGATGTGATTTTGAGAGCAAGCTTGTCCATGAACTACTCACTCTGTTGGGAGTCCAAAAAAGCCGCACCACTCCTTATTATCATTAAGGGGATCCTCAGCCTGAGCGTTTCAACAGAACTTTACTAGACATGTTGGGGACACTATCTGCTGAGAAGAAGTGTAAATGGAGTAGACATGTAACCACAGTGGTGCATGCTTACAACCAACAGCACTAAAAATGATGCTACAGGATTCTTGCCTTACTTCCTAATGTTTGGAATAGAAGCTCGTCTTACTGTTGACATCACCTTTAGAGCCACAGCTGATGCACCAGTGCGATCTCATGGCAGTTATTTAGAGAGACTCAAGAAGAACCTCAGACAGGCTTATGAGCTTGCTGAAAAATCAGCAGGACAAAGACATCAGTGAAACAAGGCTCACTATGACAAAAAAATAAAGATGCATGACTTGCAGCCAGGGGACAGAGTTCTTTTAAGAAATTTGGGACTACAAGGAAAGCATAAACTAGCTGACTGCTGGGGATCTGAGATTTACATAATTTGTTCTCAGCTACCTAATATCCCTGTCTACCAAGTTTGCTCTGAGGGGAAAGAAGGACCCATTAAAACTTGGCACCACAACAACTTAATGCCTTTGGCAAAATCAGTGAGCCTCATGAATCCAGAAGCCAGAATCGCTCAGCGGAAGCCTAATTCAAGGCGATCCAGAAGGCTAAGGCGGAGAGGAAATATCCCCTCCAGTGTTCAAGAGCCTATGCTCCCTCCTGCTGAAGGAGAGGAGAGGAGGACAGTGATGATGACTGGGGTTTCAGTGATTTTTTTATGAGGATGTTGAAGACCCTATGGGCTGTAATGTCAATGTAAATGCACCAGAATTTGTTCCTTGTCATTTTGAGCAGCCCAGACCTAAGAATAGACTAAGTAATGTTTCTGTGTCCCTTACAGAACCTGATACTGATGGAGGCCCTGCTATGCAGACTTCAGAAAATAGTGCTGAGGACAGTCATGCCGTTATGGAAAATGAAAGAGAAGAGGAAATCTTAGAAGCAGTCAAATTGCCTACTGAAGAACTGGACACTGAAAGTGATGTGGGTGACAAACCTTCCAAGCAAAATTCCTTAGCTGTCTCTTCTGAACCAAAGCTGCAGAGACTGATTCAGCCTCCACAGAGGCTTACATATAACAGTTTGGGACATACTACACAGGAACCTGTGACCACAGCTCATCATACAGTCAGCACCCATAATACCTATGCCTCCTACTCCAGCGGTGACACCCCATCCCAAGTTGCGCATAAGGCTGATTACCCTTGGTGGAAATGTACCTTTTGAATGCAAAAATATTGTTCAGTTGATGGTGCATTAGTGCTTGTAAATATTTTGCTGCTAATCTACCTTTGACTTGGGGGGGACCCAAGATTTTCAAGTGGGGGGAGAGTGTAGCTCCCACTGTATTTCATTGTAGAAGTAATAGACTGTAGTTTTTCATTACACCACAAGGTGGAGCTCTTTTCAGGAATATAAAAGACAATTTCAAAAGTGAAAGAGGAGACTGGAACACTAGCTGAAGGAGGGAAGACTGAAACAGGGAGCTGATGGGAAAAAAGGGTCTTGCAGCATGACTGGATTTTCTTTTCTAGTGCTTTGGGGACAGGGAAGTGAAGTAGCAGATTGTGCCTGTCTTTTGCTGAAATCCTGGATGATGTTATTTTGTGGAATCAGGAGAGAAGTCTGAAACCAGTAGTTCCACGGCTGCATATGATTCAGCAAGAAAGGAGTTCCTTTGGGCCTAGTACAGAGAAGCCATAGATGATTACCAGAGTTCTGTCAGGTGATTTTTCTACTTTTCTCATCAGAGGGACCATGGTACCTGGTCACTAGGATATTCTAGATAGAGTGGTGAGAGGCTTTGGCCATCATTTTATATTTTTATAAGATTGTGGATTCCCCCTCCAAATGCTTTGTGGATTACAAATAACTGGGAACCATATGAGCTACAACTTGGGCCCCATCATCCCGGCAGCAAGACTGTAAGTAGTCACTGGCCAGTGAACAGGGTATAATAGAGTGTTTCATAGTTGGTCTTTTTAGAATTGATCAAGGGGGTTGATGATATTAGTTCTGCTCAATGACACTGCATTTTCTCATATTTGTATTGTTGCATTATAAATCTTCATTGCTCAATGACATTGCATTTTGCTCGTGTTAGTACTGTTGCCTTCAATAATTTTGCTGCTCAATGACAGTGCATTTTCTCATATCTGTATTGCTGTATTATAATTCTTATTGCCTAATGACATTGCATTTTTCTCCTGTGTTTGTATTGCTGCATTATAAAGCTTTACTACTCAGTGATATTGCCTTCTTTGTGCATGTTTGAATGTCAAGATCTTTTCTGTTGAGTTCTGGGGAAGAGTGTGGATGTATGGTTTCATTGCATGCATATCTCACCTTGCCTTATTGCTAACTGGTGCACTGTTGAAATAATTTGTTTGTGGATGTGCTATTGCCTTTTAAACTAGATGTGTCACCTAGAAAAAAAAATCTGTCATTCTTGCCACATTGGTGTGCTGGGCTTAATAGGGATGTGACCAGAGTCAGGTAGGAAGGAACCCATATCTACTTCAGCTACACCTGCGGGTGCGCTACCCTAACAATTTATTATAATCATCACTCTCAAAATTGAAATCTGTATGACTGATCACAAAACCTACAATCTTTTTAAACCCAGAAACTATGTTTACCCAATGCCTTACTACTATCATTCCTTTTTGTGGCACAGGTGTATTACTATTTTCTGTCCGAGTGCTTCTTTGTGGCTTTACCCACATAGAAGCTCTAACAGGTTAATCATCTTACAACATAAATCCTTTGCTGTCTTCCACAAATGCAAATTTACTTTATGGAGTGAGACTCATTCTCCTGAAGATCACTAGTTCTCTACTCCTTCATCCTTGTGTGTCATGACGCAACTCATAAAACAGTCAGCAAATTCTCTGATCCTGTGTGCCCTGGCCGGCTGAACTGGCTAGCAGTTCCTTAAGTAAAAGAGCAAAACTTTCATGTAGCTGATCTCTCGCTCCTACACTTCTGGCCATATTTTGAAAGGATACCCTCCCTGACAACATTCTTTCTTCATTCCACAAGTGCAGGATTACACATTGTTCAAATGGAACCTTTATTAGTAAATGGAAGATACTCTTAAGCCTTGCTATATCTTGATATAGTGCCTGCATTCCATTCTCTATATTGCCGCTAGCTTTTATATCACCTCAGGCAGGTACATTTTGAACAGACTGAAAATTAAGAACATATTCTAACAAGTGGCGTGCACATAATGTAAATATTTAAATGACATTTTTTCCTGACTTATTTTTTCCCATCTATTGAACATAACATTGATTATGGACAATTTTTATTTACAGTCATTAAACATACTATTGATTTGTAGACAAGTTTTAGATGCAGTCATCTACACTATAAATATCAAGAAATACTGTGCAATAGTTTATTTGGATTCCTAGTCAGCGAAAGAGCATCACTTTCCTGTTTTCCTAATTAGCAAGGAATATTTGCCAAGCTTGTGTGAACTGTAGTTTGTGACAACAGAGCTACAGGCTTGCTGAATAGAGGAAGAAAGGGGTGGATCTCCACGGGTAGGATCACACCACAACAGTCAGGTGATTACGCTATTCAGAAGAATTCAAAAGGGGCTGACTGAGTTAAGGGTTCGTAAGTGCCCCCTCCACATTAATGTATGCTTCATTCAACTTCTCAATTGTTAACAGAGGGAGGCACAGTGGCCGCTTCCCACATTTTAAGCATTCTGAATGCAGTGTGAACTAGCTTAATCTTTGTAGAGAACACAGATATGTCAAAGGTCTCTGTTGCCCAGAGCCATCTTTAACATTCCCATAACAAAAATAAACTCCTCCCACATTCCAGGAAGCTGTTTACAAAAGTGCTCCTTAACTAATATACAATAAAAATGCAGGCACATTTGCATACCAGTATAGTTTTTTTTCTTTACTTGCATTTTCTTTTCTTTGTAAAGACACTGTACGACTGTACACTTTGAGTAGTTTTCCATGGACTTTTCCTGGCTTGATTATTGACAGCATAAAATAAAATCTCAATGTTTGTATCCTTTGTACTGCTTTTTTTTTACTTCTATAGACACAGACCTTTTAATTTTAACTTTAAAAGCTATTTCTGATATAATGGGTATATGTCACTTACAGGAATCATTTCTATTCAGTCTGCACTATACATGACCATTAAGTCAGTCCTTGTAATTTTTAGGTTATTTTTCAAATTACAGTTCTGAACTGACCCAGGAAGATACTGCGGTCCCTCTAAAAGGGATTAGGCAAGTAATGTCTGGAAGTTAATGCAGAGAACTAAAAACTGTAATGAGCTGCTTCCAATGCCTGTAGTACAGGGTTTGAGTCTCCCCACATTCATTTGCTTACTGTCTGACACTGAGCAAGTCACTTAACCTCTCTGAAAAGGGACAATTGTGGCTTACTTAGTCAAAAGATGGGCAAAATAAAATTAAAAAAAGTGATGAGGTACAAAAATACCTTATTAATGATTGACAGCAATGCATCTAGTTTAAAGTAAGCAAACTAACTCTTTGGAATTAGACTTGCACGATAATTTCCATTAAAGTTTATTAGGAGAGATGTAAGGGCTGAAATAATCTTTAGAACATCTCTAAAAAAACTAGTGTCACATTCTAGGCGCATAAAAGGAAAAGGCAGGGCAAAAAGGCTACTTTAGATTTCTTTGTCTTTCACACAAATTAGTTTTAACTATATGAATGTATACAATTTACATTTATAATATTCGTTTTATTTGATGCCTCTCATCAGATGGTTCTCCAGTTCATTTCTTGGCCAGGTTGCTTTTTCTGAGGTGACTGCATGTCCTCCCCCTGTCTGTGTGTCTTTTCTTTGGGTGCTGCAGTTTCCTTCCACCTACCAAAGACTCGTACGTTGACTGGGGATCTTCCAAACTGCCCATAGGTGTGTGTGTAGTAAGATAAATATGCATTTGTATTCTGCTATAAATGAGCACTCTGTCTGGAATGTGCTTCAAAACCTTGTACCCACTGGTTGCTAGAATGTGCTTCAGTTTCCCTGCATCCAAATCATATCATCAGAAAAAAATAGAAGGATTTTCAGTTTAATTGTGATATGAATAACTGCAGAGCATAATGTAGAGTTATATGGCATCATTCTATCCCCACCACACAGGTGGTCATGTCTGCCAATGCCCAAAACTTTCTGTGAAAGTCATAATAATGAATACCTGAATGCAATGTATGAATGCATACCCAAAACTCCCTACTGCTCTGGACCCAGGAAGAAGTGTTACCATGGGTTCAGAAGGCTGGTAAGTTTGGACAGTTGGTAATGTCAGTTTTCAACATTCTGGTATTTGGGATGTAGGAATTGTGCAGGTGGACTTGACTACCTGTGCGGCGGGTTATTGATAGGAAACCATATCTACAGCTATGTCTTTGTGGAGCTATATCTTTATCTACATATGTATCACAACCAAATGGCAGGCCCATCAGCAAACTAAAGCCCGTCCTGCAAAAATAGCTAACAGAAGAAAAAAAAAACAGCAAGACTACCACAGGTATAGGCATAAATTAAGTACCTTAATAAAACAAGGATAAGCGCTTTCGCATATTCTGCTTCCTCAGATCCATACATAAAAAAACAAACATCAACCTTGTAAAACACATCTTTAGTCACATTTCAACCAATAACCAATAGAATCAGTGTTTCAATTTGCACCCCTTTAGGGTGGGTTTCAAACAAACACTGCTATTAATGCCTGGATATCTGTCTGCTTGTAGTTTTAGTATCCAGTTAAACTCAGCTTGTTCATCTTTGTTATTCACATCCCCACCCCTAACATTCTCACTCAAATGTTGCAACACTTTGAAAGAAAACGTATGTCCTAAAGTTTCACTAGTGTGTTTTGCCAAGGCATTGTTCATTTTCATATTCCTGATCTCATACATGTGATGCAAAATTCTCTCCTTTAATTTCTGTGTAGTTTTCCCTACAGAAAAACAAGTACAGGCATCACAGGTTGCCAAATAAACCACATTTGATGTATAACAGTCTACATAAATTCTGCATTTAAAAACAACATTATAGCTTGGATGTTCAAAGGTCTGTTGCTTGGAAATTGTGACACAGGCTTTACACCTGCAACATGGAAAGGTACCTACTCTCACACCTACACTAACCTGTGTGCCATGCCCCTTACAAAGTAAGTCCTTCAAATTATGACATCTCTTAGAACTAAATCTAGGCACATCGCCTATAATAGCAACTGTTTTAGGGTCAGTTGTTAAAATGGGCTAAAAAAGAAAAAGCACATTTTTTTTTGTAGGCAAACCACCAATGCCTCCTTCATCCCATATAATTATATATACTAACTTTGAGATCACACTAGAGTAGGAAAAGGGCATGTTCCTGACCCCCTACTGTACCGTGATCATCTTGTATTGGCAAAATGTGTAAATTCTGATCAGCTGAACCAGCTCTACCAGAGTGACTTTCCGTTTTGACAGAAAATTGAGCTCCCAAATATCTCTCTTTCTCTCTTTATACTGTGCGTGTGTATGTATATATATATATATATATATATATATATATATATATATATATATATATATATATATGTGTGTGTGTATGCATGTATATATGGAAAATTCTATACACAAGTAAAATCAGCATTGTGAGGATGATTAGGGAAATCTTAGAGCTGATAAGAAAGTACAGATTATAAAGATGTTAAACAAAGAAAATATTTCTGATACAGCTTATTATCTTTTTTAAGATATAGAAAGTAAAATGATTAACTGGATGTGCAGAACCCAAAGAAAGAGAAGTTCTTGTTATAAAATGTAAACTTGAAGAGGGAAGCCGAGATGTGGGGAGGAGAGAGAAAAGCAGATGCAAACTAGAAACTGTTAGAGCACAAGAGCTTGTGGTGTTAGGATAGTAGTGGAAGAAGAAAATGTTGTTACTGTCATATAAAGTCATAAAAGTCATATATATTAAGTACAGAATATCAATACTTTGACCATAAAAATCTCAGGCATTACAGTTATAGTGTTAAAGGTAGTCTGTTATATTTCCTAGGTAGAATAAATGCAATGAAGTGATCTGCAACAGATTTCTTTCTCCTTGGAAGTATAGGATAAGGTGTGCCAAACACAAGTGTGAAGTATTAAGTGCTCAGCCAGTATCTTGTAAGGAAGAAAAGTGTTAGATTATAGTAGTGTGATTTGTTGCAATGCCTCTATCCACTTATAAGACTGTCTAAGGTTAGAGAATTGTGCACACTGAAGATTATGCATTAGAATGTGTAACAGATAGGACTGCTCATTTATTAGCCTAACTTTGAACACAAGAAAGCACTTGGCCTTATAGAGAATGTCAGGTTTCTAGTTGGCTTTGCAAACTTCTTTTCTAATATTAATATGAATATCATATTTTATCTCCTTATCAATGCTAATAACATACAGTTTATTTGAGTTGACAATCTTTTGAAGGAGCAGACTCTATGACCTATTTCTGGATAATGTCAAAGTTGCTTTGTTAGCAAGAGGATTGTGGGTGCAGAGATTACAAAAGTGGAGCTATCTTTATACTGAATTGTCTAGATGGTGTCACAAACAGAAGACATTTTGTCCACAAATATCAGTAGACTAAGGAATGATTCATGAAGAACACCAGTAAATTTTATTTAAGTTTTTTGACCCCTTGGCTAGGATGAACATGTACAAGTGGTGCATGCTTCCTTACCCCAATTTCATAGGGAATACAAGCAGTGAAACTTTTAACCAGTTTTGGTTAAATACATCCTAGTTTTGGTTAAATGCATCATCTTTACCCAATGAACCTAGTTTTGGTTAAATGCATCATCTTTACCTAATGAACCAGATTGTCATATGCTCTAGAATTTCCTGAGGGGAAGGATGTGCAATGACATAAGCACAAACACACAAAAGCTCCTGCAGAGGATGTGTTGACATCCTCATTTCGCTCTGTGTGCACATGTGTCTGCATGACAGTAATGCTACTCTCAAGCTTCTGGTTGAAAACAGCACTGGCACAAACATCTAAGCCATCCCACTTTGGTAGGTGAGCTGGTTGTCCAACATTTAAACCCCCCCCCCCCCAGTTCACATTCAGTCTTCCCAGGTTTCTCTTCAATCCTGGTCAAGTGTTGCAGGTGGACACCTTACCCCTTCACTGGTGGGTTAACCACAAGTAAAGATGTATCCTTAGGGAGACATAACTTGCTTCCAGCCAACTGTTTGAAATTGTTTGGTGAGAAAGTTTTTTGAAAAAGTTAAGTGACTATGTAAAGATTGTGTTGTTAATGTCATTATAAGAAGTCACAGTTTACTTTGCCAACAAATTTGGACATGTTAAGGAAAACTATTTCTACAATATTACTAGTATTCTGTTTGCTTTCAGCAAATTCCAAAATCTCCAATAGTGCCATCTCTCTGTACTTGTGCGGATGTAAATTGTGCTGATTATGGAACATTATTTATTAGATTAATGCTGGAATGGTAACTCTGTATACACTTTTATAGGACTTTAGCAAAGGGTAAAAATAGGTAGTTGGTTAAAACTAAATTCATTTGAAGCACCCCCTTTTTGTATGGCAAATTGTTATTACTGGTTTCCATACCTTGGGGATGTATTTGCTAGTGACAGACCTGTTGGTGAATATTATACTTCAGCTGCAGATTTTCTTTAGAAAATTAGAAGTGAGACCAAGACCATTAGCTGCAGGTGATGGTCTTCTTATTTCAGTTGGCTATACTTCAGTGAGATTTAGTGATAACATACTATTTCGTAGGAGTATCATAAGCAGAATGTAAAATGGAGGTAGTTGTGCCATGGACAACCACAGCAAGGAAGACAATAAAGTCTGTAGTAGCTTCATATGCACTGGAATTTGGACCAGATTTTGTCTAGGCTGAGTAGTTTTGATATGTTAAGTCAAAATAGCTTGGGTTTCTTTCAGAGGAATGCCTGCTAATCATAGGTTCATACTAAGTTAACTGCACTGAAGGGCCATTTTAAGCTTAGCCAATAACCTGAGGTTAAAATCAAATCTTGTACCTTGTGTCTATAAGGTGAAGTCTTTAACCATTATGCCAACCCCCCCCACCCCAAAATAGGCTTTAGTGGGATTTGAACTCACACATAGGAGAACAGCAGTCACTTGGCCACATTGCTTAACTATTTCAGTTAAGGGACAGCACTAAACATTACAAGTTGTGCATTCCACATACATAGTGCACTTTTCTAACCTTGCATATTTTCACAGGTTAGTACTAATCTATCTGCTTTTGTGGGTCATTTTAAACCTAGCTAAATTTCCCAAGCTAAAGATAAGAATCAAACACTGTACCTTATGTCTGTGAGGTAAACACCTTAACCATTATGCATGTTCATCACGAAAGCAGTCCTTACTTTTCATTAGTTTGTATTTGACTGTGTTTGGACTTATTAACATTGCTCTAGATAGCGGGGTGTCTTCAAAGTCTGCTGTTCAAGTTGTGACATCAGAGTTTACAGGGATCCACTGGGTTATATATCCTGAATATGGCCAACATGGTGAGAACTCTCTAAAAGTACGTCAGAGAGATAGAAAGTAATGAAGATTTTAGCTTAGCGCTCTCACCAAAGCAGAGGCTTGTGGGTGCTGGCATTGTTATGAAGTTAGAACCTAGTGCTATCCTGATGTTGGCAACATTACACCCAGCTTTCCATAATATGAGGCAGTCTGTCACTGTATTATAGCAAAGCTATTAGTGGATACATGTAATCTGTCCTTTGCTTCAGGTATTCTCTTACCCATATTTAAACAAGCACTCACACACAAACAAACCTCTGTCTAAAAAAATGCTCCCAGAACACCTGATGGCTTCCATCCAAATACACAGATTTAAACCCTTGCAAAAGGTAGTATATGATCAACTTCTGAAACATGTTAGCAAGCATGGACTTTCGGCAAAGAACCAACACATCTTCAGAAAAGGTTGTAATAATGTAGAAGTGGTTATAATGATATTGTGTACATGAATATTGAAACAATTTCCTTATTAAGATACTGATGTGAATAAAAAATAGCAGTAGAAATGGTTTGTAGTTCATTGCTGATCTCCAAGCTTGAAATAATGGGATTTGGACAGGATACTGGTTCAGTAATTGCAGTAGACTCCTTCTTATCTGGTCTCGCTGGGACCGGACCTTTGGCTGGATAAACGAATGGCTAGTTAATCAGGAAAAGTATACAATATAGCATTTATAGGTTATAAATCAGCTAGAATAACAGGATTTGTGTTAGTATGCATTTTTGTAATGAATTTGAAGTCTAAAACTCAAATGTCTGTCATTATTTAGGCCAGAGGAGGTGGAAGCATTGAATCTTCTCTGTTGCCTTGTGCAAGGGCTACAGCAAACATTTGATGGCTGGTTAAAGAGAGGAGTCTACTGTATCTTAATGATACTCAACTTAAATTTTATCTACACATTAACAGCTGCGTCAAGAAAACTCATCAGAAATAGGGCTCCTCTACCGCAACAAAAAGTTTCTCACCATTGAATTCATATTCATGCATCTTCATAGCACTTTGTCTCTGTCTTTTTCTTTTATGTTGCTTGGTTGTGTCTCAACTATTTAATTCAAGAAATCTGGACAGAGCCAGCAATAATAGGAAGGAGGACAGCAGTCAGAATCAGGTATCATTTTAAATATGACTGTTAAGTCACTTAAAAAGTTAATAGAATAACACGTTTTGGCATAAAGTTGTACTGTTTGACCAATAGGAAGGATGAAACTCTAATGTCTGGATTATTGACTTACAGAACTCTCTAATGATTTACCAGTAAATCAAACATTTTTCAAGGGACAGGACAAAAGTATGAGAAAATCCGGGACATTTTGCAGATATCTGGACAGCTGACAGGTATGCTCACTGGTAAGGTACTGCACAGAAGTATAACTTTTGCTCACAGGAGTGCTGCAGAAGCTTTTTTATGCAGCATTTCACTCTTTCTAAAAAAAAAAAAATACATTGCTGTTTTTTTTAAATATGTCACATTTAGTAATACACTTTTGCATGATTGAATTAATGCAAACCCCAGATACCCTAATTTGCATAATGAATGAACAGAATATTCAACCATGCAAAAACCAACATCACAAGACAAAGTGTTCACTGTATGGCAATCTTTATGTACAGGATAATGTTGGCAGCTTTTTACTCTGATGCAATATTATTGTATTAAAATTAAATTATTACTTCATAACTCCAAAACATATAATTTTGACTATTTGAATACAGGTGGTCATAACAAAATTGTAGCAATTTTTTTTTACATTCTCACTACAAGGCATGCATCTTTATTGCTATTTAAAAAGTGGTGAGTATATAACCTTATCACTGCTCATAATGCAGTGCTCTAATCAGTGGTTCAGCATATTAATATTTTTTCATTTGCGTAATAGTTTGCTTTGATCTTTGAATCACTTATGTGCTACTTACTGCAGCTGTTGTGTTGCACTTGAGCAAGAAAGTCAGCTGACACAAAAATAGTCTTTGAGGTAATTATAGATTTATGAATTAATTTATGTGATTTTGCCTCCTTACTCAAAATAACATGCTATAACACAGTTTGGATTTCATATTCCCTGATGTGTGAATTACAAAATGTTTTGATATATTTTCTAACATATTATGAAAACCTGAAAAACAGAATATTCATGTTTTCTACTGTAGTCTGTCTTTCAGTGATAATTCTCCTGCTCTGAAACTCACTTCACAGTTGTGATTATCATAGTTTTATCCAGTCATGCATCTAAGCACACTATAGCAGACTTCTAAATGCCTAGCTAGTATTTTATGTACATCCAGAGTATACTAATGAACAACAATCAATGACTGGAATCGACAAAGACTTTCCTGAATAGATTTTGTACAATTTTTAAGATAATTCTTGAGAGAGTACACGATTATCAGCTGACTATATGCACGAATGCTGAATTTTCCACATAAAAGGGAAAAAGACACCTTTGAATATAAATATTAACCCGTGATACTGAGATCATGTTTTAAACACCACCCTCTCAAATCTCCCAAGAATAAGTCATCAGGGCACTATCTAAGGCCAAGAATGCTGCTTCTATGGGGGAGGGTACCATTTGAGACTGCCTTCTGGTTAGCCTGAAACATAACTGCTCAGACCCCCTTACATAGCTTATTCAATATCAGCATTCAAACAAGCTTTGGACCAGATGAATGGAGGGCAGCAACCAGACGGGAGTCAACAGACCTAAGCAATTATAAACCCATAAGCCTGACCAACCTCATCTGTAATGTTAAGGAAATAATTATTATAGAATTAATAAATAAGGGCATAAGTACTTAACAAACTCTTGATCTAAGCTAGTTCATATTTGACAAGGGCAGGTCCTGTGTACTTAACCAGGTTCACGTCTTTGAGAAGATTACTGAAGTAATAGATGAGGGCATATCAGTACACACTGCATACCTAGATGTCACAAAGACATTCAACGACATCCCACTTTCAGGTATCATTAATAAACTCTCCTAGCCAAATGTAAATCTCTGTGTAACTGACTTAAATACCAAATTGGCTCACAAATAGAACACAGGAAATTAGATTGGGTGAGTCTACCCCCTCCAAAAGACTTGTCACTAGTGGTGTGTCTCAGGTTTCAGTACTTGAGCCACTCCTCTTTCACATGTACTTCTCAGAGGTCAAAGCAAATTCCCCAGAGGAAACAAATTGCAGCCAAGGACAGGACCGCAGATGGAAACAGTTCTCTTTATTGGATACAAGTGCAATAAACTTTAACCACTTTCATCCCCCATAAAATTACATGGGACTTCTTCAGTTTTGTAGCTTTTTAAATACCCATGTAATTCTTTAATGACTGTTTTGCCATATTGTTACTATTAAACAAAATAATGTCATCTGCATGTATTATTACCATTGAATTTATAACAGCAGTACTACTAGCTGAATTAATTACCAAGATGAAAAACAAGGGCCTAATATGAAACCTTATAGTATCCCAGGCCTTAGAGCAAGTTAGACTTCTAGATATTGCATAGGTTCTACCAACTAAATAGGAGGATAAATGTAATAATTTAAAGTGTAAGAAAATCTTCATTTTATACTTTGCTAAAAGCATTTTCCATATCTATGAATAGTTCTATTGTTAAGTTTGATTTTTCATGCATTTGGGAGACTAAATCTAGTAATGTTCTTAAAGTTATTTCATTGCTTCTGCTCCTTTCAAAATGTGTTGTTAAAGATCATTCATTAGAAAGTCTGGGTCTAAATATGTTCTAAGCAGGTCAGATAATAAGGCTACTAGTTCTTTAGACAGAGGGTTCAACACAGCAATTGGTCTGTGCTCTTCATGCTCAACTGATAACCCTTTCTAAATATACTGAAATGTTCTGACCATTGAGAAATTTCTTTGAAAGTACTTGTCAAAGCACCACTTGATAAGTGTTGGATAAGTAAGTCAGATGCCAATTAAATATATAAGGACAGTCCTATATAAGCAAGTGGCCAATCCATTTTGTATAAGTAGTGGTCTTGTACTACTTGTTTTAACAGTATTATGAACTTCTGCTGTTGGAAACAGTGGGAATGACAATCCATGAATATTTCCTCTAAGGTCACAGTTCTTACATTCTGTCATTAGGTAGTGTATTGAAACATTTATTAAATACTTCTGCAGTGCACTGTAAATTTTTAGTGAACTTTGTTTATTAATTAATTAATTAATTAATTAATTAATTAATTAATTAACCAATCAGGTAACTAGACAGGTCCAAGGACCCTTGGCCAATCAGTCAAATACGAAGTAAAAATAGAGAATATTTACATGCAATGCAACATTGGCTTAAAGTACCAAAAAATAAACATTAAGCATATAATTCACATTCAGGCTAATAAAACAGACATTAAACATATAATGCTAATTCTGGTAAATAAAATAGAATTAAGTGCAACATGTAATTAAACTGTTCAAAGGATGGTAATGGTTGAGTAGTTATTTACAGATCATAAATGTTTTCCTCATTATGCTAATTTCTTTTTAACTCCACTTTAACAGATTTATTACAGAATCTGAATTCTAGTAATATTTTCAAAAGTTTGGCCTTTTGCTGTTGCCCTGTGATATAATTTACTACTTCCATATCTCTGGCATATTTATTTTCTTATTTGTTAATTAGGATGGTGAACTGGTCTACTGACATTTTCAGTTGTAACTTAAGTTGAAAGAGCAGAAGAATGCAACAATTTGCAAAGTACAAATTTAGAAGTGAAGGTTATAACACATATTAAGCATAGTAAGGGTAGAAGGAAGTAAACCATAAAACGGTATTATGATACAATGGTATTTATATTATTTACATGATGAAGGAGCTCTACAATCATACAAAAGTGTCACACTTTACAAGTGAAGCCAATAAGGGGGAGAGGAGGGGAGTGTTGTTATCCAGTGTCTCAACAACGGGTACAAATAGTCTCCTTGATATTTGGTAGAGGGGAGTAGACCAGTGAGCAGACAGAGATGAAGGATATGGGCAAGTCATTTTGAAATTGTTTCTGCTACCAAAAATATGAAGGTGGGATGCAATTTACTAAATTTAGAACCACTGGAGTTTATTTTGAGTAGCAGTGTAGTTTGCTGATTGCTATGGTGAAAAGTAGCTGCAAAAGCGGATAGATGTAGAGCTTTCTTTTTATACGTTTATCGCTTTCATTTCTTCCAAACTAAAAAAAAAAAGAAGAAAAAGTATGTCTTCTCCCTTAATGCAGTTATAAAACATCTTCTATGCTTCTTAAATGTGTGCCAGTCCCCCTCAAGTCTTGTTTTCATAATTTTTTCTAATGAAGTTTTCTTCGTTTTGAGCATAGCCTTATTTCTTCATCTCTTCAAAGGCTTAGTTTTGCTTATGCAATTTTCTTTGCTGAATAGGTGCTAAAGAAGTAACATTTTCTGCATCTTGCCTCCCTTAGTCTACAAGATTTCTTATAGGTTCATAGGTGTGTACTAGGCAAATGGCCCTGGAGCCTTTACAAGCCTAGCCCATAAGATTACCGTGGCATTGTGCCACCCGACCTTAGTTCCCAGTGCCTCTGTCGAGTAAAGCCACTGGAGTGAATTTTCTATTTCCCATCCACTCATCAAGATTTCTCTTGAAGAGGGCTAGTGAGGTGCTCTGCTTGACATATATGGGAAGTCTATTCCATAGCATGGCCAGTCTCTGGGTTATGAACCTGTCCCTCCAGCATGTTCTGTTGATTGTGGTAATGAGGGTGAGGTTGAGGTCTTGTCATATTTGCCTATATTTTGGCCTAGTTGTCAGTTATGTTTCTGTTGTGGTCTGTGTCTGAACCCTTTCAGACTTCTTAAGTTTGGGATCTAACTCACCACTGATGGGCTGTGCAGGTCCTGGAGGGAATTCTACAGTTCAGTTCCCCATGAAATCCCCTGTTACCCTACAGCTTGAGTTTTGTGACTTCTTCATTATCCAGACTTCTTTTGAACTGGTCTGTCTGATTTCATACTAATTTCCTGGGAATATGTCTTTCTTTAGTAGCCATTACTTCACTTCAGTACAATTCTTAGTCTTTTCACAAAGACTAGAGTTCTCTCAAGACTGGTCCATGCTTTCTCAAAAATATTGTTTCAGATGAGGTGATGTCAGATTTTTCATGATGTGGTCTTTGAGGCCAGAAATAGTGGTGAACACAAGTTCTACTCCCTGATGTTCATAATCTGTTTGTATTCTGTCTTACAAAGGTCTGCAAGCATAGGGAAAACAGAGCAGTTGTTTTGTTCCTTTGCTCTGGACAAATAAGGTTTCTCAGCAGCCAAACAAAACCTCTCTAAATGGTCAGCACAATGACTAGTGTGCAGTTAATGACACACAAACAGATCCCAAGTACATGTTTTTTAAAGTTCATCCCAACAGACAAATGGCTGTCTCCATGCATGGGTTAGGAACTTATCTGCAGCAGACATTTGTGTTGCTACATGTTCATATATTATCAGTTTTACTAAACATCACAAAGTAGAGGTCTAGATCAACATCAGAGTTTCTTTTGAGGGAACTAACCTTCAGGATACGTTGTAGTGAGTCACTTTTTTAGAACTATTTCCCTTATTATCTGCTTATCCGGTGATATTGCTTATGGTTCCTCCCAGCTATGAAACACTGCAGAGAAGATTCCTGAAGTGAGACATAACAGATATAAGAGGATGTACTATAAATGATGATCTTTTTACAGGAACCTGTGTAGTAAATATAGAATCCAGAAAAAGGTAAAAAATCAGCAAACCACAAACCCAAACCTAAAAGCACACTGCAACACAATTCCACGGATGAAAAACCACAGGACTATAGTAACACTCTGATGAAGTCTTTCATTGATAGAGATGAAAATGTTTAACTTGAGTTTTGTTAATATAACATCCTGTAATTTTTGCACCTGTGGAATTGTGATGCAATGTGCTTTTGGATTCTGTGCAGTGAATATCTTTGATCTGCCCTTTGAGTCCATTGCCTTTGTTTTGAAGTGCTGTTAGCCTTCAGTTTCCATCTGTAATCTGCATGCAATAAAATATTTATCATGTTCTTTACATTTGCTTATTTCTCACATAGATGGTTCCAATTCAAGGTGGGGCAGAGAGTATTTAAAAAGCTGGAGACTGTTGGGGTCCATGCATCCCCTAATTTAGTCAGAGGACACTTATGTGTACTGAAGAAAATGCCCTCTTGAATGTGGATATTAAAAGTTTTGGGAAACTATGTTTTAGAATGCAGGGATAACATTCTAAGTGGTAGATCCACTGTAGAAGGTCCTCATAAAAGTAACATAACAAAAATTGATGGTTCTGTGGACTGATATATCTAATTGACGGAGACTTCCTATTTTCTTCAGGCTTAAAACCATGTCCTTAATAGGCTTTTGTAAGATGTAAGAATCTGCAATGGAAAGTTCATTGTCCTTTGCTGGACATCATTAAGAAATACAAACATACAGATGTGTGTAGTGTATGGCAAAGTGCAGACTTAACATGTGTCCTGTGAGCCAGAAACATGAAATAGCAAGAACAAGAACCATCTTGTAGCCATCTCCTACAGCTTCTGTAAAAGCTTTTGCTTGTTTTTTATATCCAGGGAAACAGTTTTCATGTGCTATGCATTGCTTCAAAAATATATTGCAGTACTAAATTAGATGTTCTAAATGGTTTGAGTCTGTCACACTAAAATTATTGAAATGCAAATTTCATGATCTTGTTGCTGTAAATGTGAAGACTTAATGCCTAGTAAAACTATAATCTGCCTGTCTTCAACCTCTGCAGCCACTATTGATAAGGTTGCTATGTGGTGGTCCAATAAACTGCCTTATATAGGGATTAGGTGCTTAGTGTTCATCTTGTAAGTGATTGATGAGACTTTGTCATACACTCTGTTGGGCCACTTCATATCAGAGTTAATGTCCTAAAGGAGCATAAAATCATTCAAAAGGGAGGTTTATCCCAGGGATAAAAATTCAAAGGGAAATATTCCATGGTGACTCCCTGTCACTGCTTCTATTCTGTCTTGCCCTTAACCCGTTAAGCTGTTTACTTAACAGGTTAGGTCATAGCTATAATTTGGCTCCTAGAAAACAACAAAGGCTAAAGACTTCTCATCTTCTGTTTGTCGAGGATTTAAAACTGTATAGCTTATCAGATAAGGAACTGAAAGCACAACTGCAAGTTGTTAAAACTTTTTCAGATGACTTAACAAATTAATTTGGTCTTAATAGATGTGCAAAAACAACCTTTAAAGCAGGAAAACTGCAGAACCAAGAAAACATCAGTTTGGGACAAGAATGTGATATAAAAGAACTTGAGCAAGAAGGAGTGAATAAATATTTGGGAACTGATGAAGGATCAACAATAAAAGATGAAAGATGCAAATAAAACTTGGTAAGGAATACTTTGGAAGACTTAAATTAATTTTGAAAACAGCGTTGACATCCAGGAACAAAATTCAAGCTATAAACCAATTTGCTCTTCCTGTCCCAACTTACAGTTTTGGAGTGATTTACTGGCCCCAAAACATGTTGGATAGATTAGACAGGAAAACAAGAAGGATATTTCATGCTCACCGAATGATTTATAAAAATCAGTGCATAAAAGATTATATATTACCTGTTGCTAGGGAAGAATGGGCCTCCTTGAAATTGATTGCATGTCCAGATCTGTAATCGTGGGACTACATACATATCTGCTGATCTCACAAGACCCAAACATAGTGAAAGTTTTGAAACATGAGGAAAATAAATCTAAGATGACTTCTCTGCTTAATCTAGCAGAAGTATATCGGCATCAAGCAGGAATGGAAATCAAACCAGGAGTAGAAAAAAATCGGGCAGCAGCTGAATGTGCCAAAAAACAAAAGAAATAATATAACGTGAAGGACCAGATGAGAAGGCAAGAAATGTGGAAAATGCATAAATATAATTGCAAGTATAAAAAACTTCTAGAAGAACCTCATGTTGATCAGGATTGAACGCAGGAATGGTTAAAGAGAGGCGAATTGAAACCAAGAAATGAAAGGTCAATATTGGTGGCCCAAGACAGTGGGCTACATATACATTGGTTTCCAAAGTCCATTTAACATGTGGGAGAAACAGACAAATGTTGGTTTTGTAAAACAGAACTGGAAACAGTTGCACACCTTGTTGTTGGTTGTGACATACTAATGTCAGAAGGACTGTATTCTGAAAGATATAAAATTGTGGTAAGACCATTGCACTGTGGATTGCGCAAAATTTAAGGTACTAAAGTGGCTGAAAAACACTGGAAACATGAGCCACAAAGCATCATAGAAAATGATGAAGTTACATCACATGGGATCACCCATTACCGACAGTTCAAAAGACAGACACTAGAAATTCAGATATAGTGGCCCATGAAAAGAAGACAAAAGTAGCATTGGTCATTGAAATCACCACACCCAGTGACTACAGTGACTTGTGCACAGAGAGACACAAAGTCATAAAATATCAGGATTTGCAGGCAAAAATGAGAGCCGTGTGGGAAAAAGATACTCAGACAGTTCCAATAGTAGTAGGAGCAATGGGTCTTATAAAAAATAATTTACAATCGTATTTAGATATGTTACCAATACATGCAAGCCTATACGAATTACAGAAGGAGTCATTACTGGGCATATTGTGGGTGCTGCAAAGAGTGCTTCTGGCTGACATCAAAGATTGAAACAATACTAATTTCATGAATTTTAATCATACTTTGACTTAGAAATGGGATCCATTCCCATCATGGTATTAGAAACCCAAAAGACTTGGAGAAATTAAAAGGGAGGTTCAACAATAAAACATGAACAAATGTGAATAAAACTCAGTAAGGAATATTTTAGAAGGCTTAAATTAATACTACAAACAGCATTGACATCTAGGAGCAAAGTCCAATCTATAAACAAATTTGCTCTTCCTGTTCTAACTTACAGATTTGGAGTGACTGACTGGCCCCAAAAGGTGTTGGATAGTTTGGGTTGGAAAACAAGAAGGATACTTCATGCTCATCAAATGATTTATAAAAATCAGTGCATACCAAGACTATATATTCCCCATTCTGAAGGAGGTATGGGCCTCCTTGAAATTGATTACATGTATAGATCTGTGATAGTGGGATTGCATGCATATCTGCTCCCCTCACAAGACCCAAATATAGTGAACGTTTTGAAACATGAGGAGAATAAATCTAAGATGACTTCTCTGCTTAATCTAGCAGAAGCATATCAGCATCAAGCAGGAATGGAAATCAAACCAGAAGTAGATAAAAAATCAGGCAGCAACTGAATGTGCCAAAAATAAGAGAAATAATATAAGGTGAGGGACCAGATGAGAAGGCAAGAAATGTGGAAAATGCATAAATATAGTTGCAAGTACAGGAAACTCTTGGAACAACCTCATGTTGATCAGGATCAAACACATGAATGGTTAAGGAGAGGTGAATTTAAACCAAAAAAAATGAAAGGCTAATATTGAAGGTTGAAGTCAGTGACTACATACATGTCGGTTTACAAAGTCCATTGAACATGTAGGAGAAACAGACAAATGTAGGTTTTGTAAAACAAAATGGGAAACAGTTGCACATCTTGTTGCTGGTTGTGATATACTAATGGTAGAAGGACTGTATACTGAAAGGCATAATAATGTAGCAATATTGTTGCATTGGGGATTGTGCAATCATTATAATATTGAAATAGATGAAAAACACTGGAAACATGAGCCACAAAGCATCATAGAAAATGATGAATTTATATCACATGAGATCACCCATTACCAACAGTTCAAAAAATAGATGCAAGAAACCCAGATATAGTAGTCCATGAAAGAAGACAAAAGTAGCATTGATTATTGAAATCGCTACAGCCAATGACTACAGTGCCTTAAGTACAGAGAGACACAAAGTACCAGGATTTGCAGGCAGAAATGAGAGCAATGTGGAGGAAAGATATTTAGACAGTACCAGTAGTAATAGGAGAATGGGGTCTTATAAAAAAGAATTTAGAATCATACTTAGATATGTTACAGATACATGTAACTCCATACGAATTGCAGAAGCAGCCATTACTAGGCACATTGCAGGTGCTGTGAAGAGCACTTCTGGCTAACATCAAAGATTGAAACAATTTGAATTTCATGAACTTTAATTATACCTTGACTTAGGAATGGAGTCCATTCTCTTTGTGGTATTAGTCTTGGAGAAATAAAAAAAAAAAAAGAGTTTTTCATGATGTCCAGGATATTAAACCTCATGTATCTTATTCTTATTTACCAACATATCAGTAAATTCAGTACTTTCATTTCTGCTCTGAAAAGATTTTCAGAGGTTGGATGTTTAACTAGGACGATGGAGCTCTCATCTCCTTCTGTCTGAATCTTAATAACCTGGAAGAGAAAAGAGACTTTAGAAAGGAGATTTTCAACCATAAGTGGTCCTCCTTTTGCAAAGCTTCTTATTCTCTTTGCCACATGAATCAGCATCTGACTGAAATCAAAATGCATGGAATGGAGAGAGCTGATACCTCTCTTCAGCCTCAGGTGGCTTGGACCTTTGCCTGTACTGCTCTGCCATTTACTGTGGCAGTTATGATAATGACCAAGCCAATTGTTTCATTTGTTTTCTAGACACACAAAAGACTCACATAGTCGCTGTGTGTTGAAGACAGGTCTCACAATCTGTTGTGTGAGTCCAGACCGAGAATGAGATAGAGCATGCAAAGAATGTGTTGTCACAATCAATTTCCCTGCTCTTTGTTGAGTTCTGATTTGATGAAATAAGTATCAATGAACTAATTTCAGTGATTCCTATGTTTATCTGAAAAGAGGCTACTTAACGTAGGGGTGGGGTCAAAAAACAGTGAGTATAAAGAAGTTCCTCCTTATCGCTAAGGTTATGTGATCTCAGAGTTAGTGTAGTTAGTGATGTGAGATTGCAGAGGACTTACTCCATGCAAAAAAATCTGTTTTTTTTGTCTTTTTGTTATAGCTTTTGTGCAATCTTGACTGTTTTATTTTCCAAAAATGTGGACTCCATGTTTAGCCATATATCTGTTAAAGATCTATGTCAATGAGTCTCAAGCTAGAACTGTCAAAGAAATATCTTTCAGATGCTTCAATCAGGCATATGAGGCAAGGGGTGAGCCTTGCCATAATGGTTGCAATGTTTGTTTGCAGCAGTAGAACTTTACTGTGACCTTGGGATTTAGGAGACCCATCATTGTAGTCAAATTAATTATTGTTATTTTTATTATTGACATTTGATTATTGGGAAAGTCTGACTGGGTAGGAGCCCATTTTTAGTGGAGGTCCAAGGAGAAAAGCTCCAAAGTATTACAAAACATTATAAGAACAACAATTTTACAGTCTTTAAAATAATAAAACAACTATGGCTTAAATAATTTTACCAAATTAGACATAATATGAACATATTGGTTAAGAAAAGATACAAGGTATATGAAAATGATTTAATAAAGAGAGAAATTCTAGCCAGTTTATAGAGAAATTAAAGGTGAGTTAATATAATACAAATAGGAATTGCAATATAAGGTGAGTAAAAAGCAGGCCTATAGTATATTTAGAGAGAAAGCCAGGGGAGAGAAATTGATAAAAGGAAGGAAGGAAGACAGGATAGCAAGGAGATGTAAGGTATGAATAGGTATTTCTTTACATTAGGAATATAGTTTATCCTGGTGTTGAACAAGAACAGCAGCAGCTTTTGGCTAGGAAGTCTTTCAGAGTGGTTTTGAAGGATGGGAGGGAGGGTACTGGCCTGATGGATAGAGATAAGGAGTTCCAGACCTTAGCAACATGGTACAAGTACACACAATGCTCAGCAGATTTGATAGGTTTGTGGACAGACATAGGATCATAGGAGGTTACTTGGCTATTGACCCGAAGGTCATTTTAAGCCTAGCCAATTCATCTCAATGTAATACCATAGATACTCTAGTCAGTACCCAGGAATGTATTTATTAATGACTGCTCATGTCCAGGAGGGTTGTGGGCTCTATCCCTGGTAAGAATTTACGGTGCCCCATCCACTTGTTCAGATTCCCTTTGAACAGTGTCATAGAGGTGCTCTGCTTCACATAAATAGGTAACCTATTCTAAAGATGTGGCAGTCACTGGGAGACAAATCTGTCCCTTTGGCACATCCTATTCAAGTTGCAGGCCAGATTTAGGTCCCTGGAATGGGTTGCTGTAGTCCTGTTTAATTTACAGATGTGCAGCAAATTCATTTGGTTTGGGTCGGAGATTGCTCTGTAAGCCAGGCATAAGTCTCCCCTAAGAAGTCTACACGATACTGAGTATAGTGACAGGGACTTTAGTCTGTCTGTGTAAGGCACATGCTGGAATCCCTTGATCTTCTTAGTTAGAAGCCTCTGAAGTCTCTCCAAATGCTGTAGATGCTTTGCATGGTACATGCCAAAAGGGGTGTTATACTCAATTATGGGCCTGATTAGTGATGGGGTTATAACCTCCTATGCTTTAGAGGTGATGCCTTTGCTAATCAAGTGTGTTAAGTAGAAAGCTTTTCTTACTGCAGTAGACACATGGTGGTCAAAGTTAAGGTTGTAGTCTATGTTTGATCCCAGATCTCTTACCACTTTGTAGGTATATAGGGTATTGTTGTTAATTTGATAGTGTGAAGGATCATTGTTTTTACTGAAGGGGATGATGATGCATTTCTTTGCATTCAGTTTGAGACTGTGACTAATACACCAGTCACTGATATGCTTAAGACCCTCCTGAAGTATACTGACATCATTTGAGGAGTCAATATTTGCACATAGTTTGCAGTCATCCACAAACTTCGTCAGTCACAGCTCCTTAGTTTTGTCCTGACCTTCTCTGAAACATAAACCCAACAGTAGGGGGTCCATTACTGACCCTTGTGGCACCCCGCTGGTGACAGGTCTGCTGGCTGATGTGGAGTCACCCACTTTGATAGTATGTGACTGATTTGTGAGCAAGTTGGCAACCCATCTTACAACAAAGGGGTTTACATTCAGTTTGCTAAGTTTATACTGCGGTAGCATTGTCACCTCACAGTAAGATGCTGTCCTGTTCAATTCTCAGCTAGAGCGTCTTCTGTGTGAAGACATGCGTGAATGGGCGTACGTTCGTTGAAGGTTGTGCATCAGAGCTGTCAACTCGGCATGTAAAAATCTACTGCCAATCATTAGCGGACCGGAGTTCCGCTGTGGCGACCCCTAACCAGGAAAAGCCAAAAGACACAACAATATTGGTAATGCCTGAGTTTGGGATTATGTAAAAGGCCTTTGCCAAGTCAAGGCATGCTGTGTGCACAGATTTGCCCTGGCCAATGGCTCTGGTCACAATTTCAAAGAAATCCACCAGGTTTAACAAGCAGGATCTGCCCTTGAAGAAGCTGAACTGGGTCAGATCCAGGGTTTGGAGGTCGCTTATGTCTTTATTTATGAGGTCCATGATGATGCATTCCATGGCTTTACAGATGACTTATGGATCTATAATTCCCTGGGTCTGTTGCTAAGCCATCTTTGTGGAGGAGAATAACTGTTACTGTTCTCCATTGTGCAGAACCAAAGCCAGTGGTTAGGCTGTAATTGAATAGGGTACTTAATGGTGATGCTAGTTCATGTTTTAGTTTGTTTAGAAGACAGCCTGAGATGCTGTCTTTTCACATAGACGCTGTGTTGTTTTTTGCCTTAGACAAGGCTTTAATGAACTGCTCTTCAGATATTTAGAGTGGGGAGGGGGTTGAGGAGAATGTTTGTGATAAGCTTGGAGGGGATAAGGCAGTGAAAATTTTCTACAAGTCTGTCCACTTGAAGGTTTTCTATCTCTGCAGGATCAGTGTGTGTGTGTGTGTGTGTGTGTGTGTGTGTGTGTGTGTGTGTGTGTGTGTGTGTGTGTGTGTGTGTGTGTGTGTGTGTGTGAGACACCATTAATCACTAGTTCGGCACATGCTTGGGTCCTACCTTTTAAGGTACATACATAGCAAAAGGCCTTAGGATTATCCTTGTCTGTGATTGCTAGGTTTTTCTCAAAGTTACCCTTGGAGGATTTGACATGTCTTATTTGCCTTTTGAGGTTGTGGAGCATGCTTTTTCATTGTTGGGGCATCTCCTTAGTTTTCTTAGACAGCAACTTTTTGCATTTGTTGTAAAGTATATATATATATATATTTTTTACTTGGGTCTCTGGCTTTGATTCTGTCTGGAACAGCAGAGTCTATATACATACAAGTGATTGTACAGTTCTTTAGTGTAAGCTTTGGTGTAGTTACCACTTCCAGTTGGAGGTGGGGCTTGGAATGCATTTATACCTTCCCATAGGAGGGTTTAGTTTGCTTTGGTGAAGTTTTTGGTCATTGGATCGTATTGACCAACTGGGAACATAGGTGTGCAGAATTTTATTTAATGCTGGACAAGTGAATAGAGTCTGGATAATTTTATATATGGTAAAAAGTTGTCTATATTTTAGCTGATGAATTAGTTCTAACCATTTTAGGCTTTTAGTGTTATACAGTGGTGGGTTCTGAAAGGGGTATTTGCTGCAACTTTGTTATGGAATTGTTCAAGTTTTGATTTTTGTGATGTCATAAAGAAGTGTGGGAAGGAGATAAGTAGTGGAAAGTGTAGCTTTAATTGAGTCAGTGAGAAAGTTTTTGGCTCTATAAATTGTCTCTAAGTTTTGATGCACTTTTATTATGCAATTTTGCATATGCAGGTCAAGTTTAAGATTGTCATCCAGTATCATCTGTAATAATTTGTTATGAGAAGTGATTTCACTGGTTGTATTATCACGGGAGAGGCTTTATTTTTTTTTCATGGGAGAGGAATTTGGGGAAAATTGTTTTTTTCTTTTTTTAAGGTTGAGCATGAGTTGTGAGTTACAAAGCCATGTTTCAGTTGCTGATAAAGTTTCCTGAGTAATTTGTTGGATGTGTGCCATGTTGTTAGATGTGCAAATGCTTGGGGAATCATCTGTGTACTGTATTAGGGAGGCCTGTTGTGTGGATGTGTGGAGAGTGTTGGTGAGAATGTTAAAGAGGAGAGGGACCAAAGATCGAGTCTTGTGGTACACCTTTGCTGACTGGGAGGTATGTAGAGAGGGTGGAGTGCTATTTTACTGACTAATACCTATTGGATAGGTAGCTTTTGAACCACAGAAAGATGAGCTGAGAGAGAACTTATAAAGACATTTAGAGGAGAAGATTTCTGTGACAAACTGTGTTGAAGGCTTTAGACAAGTCTAGGAATAAGGAGGAGACTAGTTTGCCATTATCTGTGGGTTTATTGACAGTATCTATATAGGTTAGAAGTGCAGTGTTAGTTCTAGGGGAAGGACAAAGGCCATGTTGTGTGGGGGATATGAATTCTTCCTGCAGGAGATAGTTTAGCATCTGGTTATTGTTTTTGAATACATTTTTCAAGTATTTTGGAGAGTGGGAATAAGATTGCTATAGGTTTAAAGTTAGTAATATCTGTTGAATTTCCTTCTTTGTGCAAAGGGATAATGTATGATTTTTTTCCAGAGAGACGGGATGTGGGATTCCTAGATGGACCTATTTATAAGGACTGAGAAAGGGTAGGCGATGCTGTCAACTGCTATTTTAAGATGCTCATGAAGGTCACAAGCTGAAGTAGAGTATAGTTTGAGTTTAAGAATAATTTTATATAGGATGTGGGTGCAGGTTTGAAGGTGAAACTGGATGTGATGATACGTGGTTGGTGGGCAGGGTTAGGATTTGGTGTTGGGGAATCTTTGGCTAGAGATGCTATACTATCTATGAAAAAAGAGTTGAATTATATTGTGGTTTTGAGTGATGAGTTATTTGGAGATTTGTTAGGGTCGAATTTATGGCTAGGGTGGAAGATTTCTTTAATGGTTGTTTAGAATTTTATAGGGTTGTGTTTACTATTGTTCTGAAAGGTATTATAGTATAGTGTTTTGTCTTCATTAATTTGCTTTTAATAAAATTTGTATGTGACACATGATACAAAGGCTTCAGCACCATTAACATTAGTCTTTACCATCCAAACTTCCAGGATCTATCCATGGAACAATGTTTGTTCTTGGAGAAATATATGGCCATTTTCATAATGTTTATTGTACTCTACCAACAGTGACAGTGCCTTACATTTTTTGAGGAAGCATAAAGACAAATAACAGGGTGATCTGTGATAAAGTGCTGTTGTGTGAATTGCTTTACAAAAGTGCATACTTTAGTCAATAGTCGGACACATAAAACATGCAAACAACATGTAAACAGTGTGTTTATCATGGGATAGAATTTTGTACCCGAAAGAATAGTTTCAAAAATTGGCACCGACATTATTAACAAATGGTAAATACAGTCAGAATTTCTAACAACACAGCAGCACATTACTGGGTTACTGTTTATTATCTGTAAGTAGATATTTTTAAAAAGTAAGAATTTGCAGTTAAATATATTTTATTTTCACTCATGTCAGTTGCTGTTAATAACAGAACCATTGTTTTATTCAACAGATAATAAAAATTGGAAACATCTCTGTGATGGAATAAATGGCATAGAAAAACTCTCCTAACTTTCAGAAGGGGAAAGCAACATTTTAGCCACAAGTGAAAAAAAAAACATAAAAAGCTCTACATTTACAGGAAAGTAATACAAGCTTACTAAAACAGCTTGAGACTTCTATAATGTATGAAACCTACAAATCTGAATTGGAAAGGAATTTAAAAAACTCTTACAAATCAGTTTAACACCCTTATGATCCCACAGCTTAAATTAGATATTTATGAAACAAAGATGCATATAAAACTATAGCAAAACACTACTCATCAAAAGATGACTTAGGATTCTGAGAAAAGTACACACATGAAAAAAATCTACACTTGTCTAGAATACCCAGAAGGGCTGATGGTAAATATCTACTGCGTTTTTTATTTATTAGAATTGAAGCTTGAAACTCAATTTCAATTTAGGGAAACAGTGCACGGAAGAGCCTAAACTAGTTAGTAGTGCAGGTTAGAGCTAAAGCTTTTCTTATAAAATTTTCTGTTTTCAGAAAAGCTCCATACTGAATATTTTATAGCCACAGAGAAAAAATATGTGGAGATAAATAATATATATTGATAATGTCTATGCTTTCCAAGCAAGAGGAGAACAATTTGCCTGTTGTTAAAAGTTTATAAACAACAATAAATGCAAAGAATGAACACTTGTTAGTAGTTCAAGAAATGCATCATATTGGTATAGAAACTTTTTAACAATCTCCTTCTTTTAAGCCATTAAGAGGGAGACACTATCATTTTTATATAGAGAACAACTTAAAGTAGCCTAAGGAGATGCAAACTTTACAAACAGTTAAGTGCTTGAATGTGTTCCTTATTATATTTTACTTATTTTATAATACTCCTTAATAATAACTGTCAACTGGCTTTTTGTTAATCTGTTGTTTTCCTGACCAATCAGTATTTCTGTCAAAATGTCTGTAAATGATATTAAGGCCATTCCAATGGAGTACTCCAATAACAGTATGGGGATGGGGTAGTAGAAGTATCCTCTACTTGGAAGTCAGCACAAGTGATTTATTTGGGCTCACCTCAATATCATTGATTGTACCAAGAGTCCATGTCCACTTTAATATCATTGGCTGCCATAACTATTGATGTCTGTCACATTGAGCCATACTGTTTTCATCACACCACAGATATATGAGAATTGCCACAATCCCCCACCTGGACCTAATTTAAGTTAATTGATAAGATGAGATGGAAACTGATTATTTTGTAAGGGTGTAGAAGAGGTCAATGAAAATGCCTACTGAACAGTTGACACTTATCTATAGATGAGATCAAATGCCTTGCTTTCCCATTCTGTATATTAAGGGATCAACATACAGCATTTATTAAGATTACTAATTAAATAATATATGCAGCAACCCTTTTCTGTTTTACCTCTCTGTATCTTATAAGATAGTCACAAGAAGTTATGTGTTTTATGCTACCTGTATTTAAGATGACAGATTAGATTTAGTCTGTATCAGAATATTAGTTTAATTGACAAACTTATGGAGGGTTGTAATATCTTTGAACATATTAAACCATCCTGATATCACGTTATTTGATTATAAGAAACAGACAGATACAGTTTGACATAATTTACTGTTACTGAGTGTTTAAAAAAAATAATATTATGCTGATATCCTAAAATTATTCCTTATGTTCACATTGTTTTTGTTTCTATCCATTCTCCAACCTAGTTACCCTACCTCCCTCCCTCAGTCAAGCTATAACAAACTCAACAAGGGACTTGAAAAGAAAACTAGTAACATGTAGCATGCATAACAGGCAAAACAGCTGTAAAAGAAAAAAAAAAACATTTTTATATTAAAACTAGAAAAAAAGTGTTCAGGTTTTGCTGAGAATTAAATTACTTTGTATAGGACAATGATGTATCTCATTCCATTACTGAAAACAACTGTAAAAGCTGGAAGAGATGGGGAGGGTTTTTATAGTGATTTCAGATTAAGGGGGTGACTAGCAAGTGACTGAGAAGGCTGCATTGGTAGTTTATACGACGCCATCTGTATAACAGGCTCATCTCAATATTTCTTCTATTGTGTGACTTTGCAGAAGGAAACCTTTACCTTTGCTGCCAATACAACCATTTTTTTATTTCCATTTGTTTTCATAACAATTTTGTATTTATCGCATGTCTCCACACAGAAGACGCTTTAGCTGAGAATTGAACAGGACAACATCTTTATTTATCTTGTGTATTTTATATAGATTTGCCTGATGTTTATATTCTTCTCTTACCACTTTATATTTTATTGTGAGTGATATTGATCTACTTTTGTAATTTATTTTCTGGGGAACTTTTCTCCCTGGGCCTCCACCAGAAATAGTTTCTTGCCTAGTTAGACTTTCCTGGCAAACAAATGTCAATAAATAAATAAATGTTTAATCCAACAAAAAAAATGCATAGCCATTACATACTTTTTAAAGTGGGAGATGTCATGTACTGGCATTAGGGAAATGACTTCTGAAGCTGTGAGTTGAGGAGAAAAAGCTTTTTTTTCAGCCAGTAGAAGTCTGTGCAGCATGGGTGGCCACGTGGTGCAGCGGTTAGTGTTGTCACCTCACAGCAAGAGGTTCCCTCGTTCGATCCTTGGCTCGGGTGCCTTCTGTGTGGAGTCTGCATGTCCTCCCTGTGGTCATGTGGGTTTCCTCTGGGTGCTCCGGTTTCTTCCCACATCCTAAAGACATGCTGTAGGTGGATTGGACACTCTAAATTGGCCCTAGGTGTGAGTGTGTGTGTGTGTGTGTGTGTGTGTGTGTGTGTGTGTGTGTGTGTGTGTGTGTGTGTGTGTGTGTGTGTGTGTGTGTGCCTTCTGTGGAAGGTTGGGCACTGAGCTGGCAACTCGACACTGTAAAACTCCACTGCCAATCATGAGCGCACAGGTGATCCGCTGTGGCGACCCCTATCCGGGAAAAAGCCAAAAGAAGAAGAAGAAGAAGTCTGTGCATCATAGTTTGTGATGTGGTGGTGGTCTACAAGAATGTTCTGCAGGTTTTTGTTAAAAAGGTGCCATCATGGCTCCATTGCTGTTTACCCTAATGGGAGGATACAGTCTAAATGAATTCATGAGGAATATAGTGTGCACTAATTTCAAGAAGATGCACAGAGCCTTCCCTCTGCTGATCAGATGCATCCAGATAATAAGATTGTTCAGTCGCTCTGATATCAGGCCATCAGTTCCAGATTTGCATCCAGTCCCTTAATACTAGAACAAATTTAATAATAATAATACCCATGTGTTAACCAGATTGGCCCACTGGACACACAGTCCCTTTCCAGGGCAACCTAGGAGCAATGTCTGGTTAAGCTACTTGCTCAGGATCACACAGTAAGCTAATGAAGGGTAAGGGAATCAAACAAGGTACCACAGGAACTATGGCTAACGACCTTATTCCTCAGCACCAACAGCCAACTGCATTCTTCAGATGGCACTTAATATGTGGAATAAATGGAAGTGGATTTATGTACTGAGGAACATGATAAGTGGAGCTCAGGCCTTTGCTTCAGTTCCTGCATTGAGGTTGCAATAACTTACAAATAAAGTTTCATAGTACATTAAGAAAATAAATACATGCATTGCTACTGCCCTTACTGCAGACCTAAACAAAGCAGGCAGAGATACTCTTTATGTGCTATAAATGCCATTCAAGATTGGTAAGGGGGGGTACTTAACCTGGCTGTCAAACAATCATAAATAATAGGTGCTTTGAAAAAAAATTGCTCTGGAGGATTGTTTTAGTAGTAGTTACAGGGACATCTTTCTATTTCATTTGAAGCTACAGATTATTTATTTCCTAATCTCTCACTTCAGACATCAATATTTAAGAAATTAAATGGTCAACTTATACTTCTATCTGTTGTATCCAAACAGTGCATGGTACTGCCTAAACAATGTTTTAGGAAATTATCAGTACAGAGACTGCTGATTATCTGCCTCCGTCCTGCATTCCAGATAGATTTCTCTGCGCATGATGGTATTCTGGCTTTTAGTGAGGCATTTCCCATCCAATTCAATTGCATGTAAGAATAAAAGGGAATGGTGATCAAAGATTCACGGTCTGAGCAGTAGTTTTAGTGTTTACAGTTGTCACAGTGTAACATTCAAATGCATTCTAAAGCTCATTGTAAAAAATCAGTTTCTTAGCAACAGCTGTAGGGAAAAAGCACAGATTTTTTTTTTTAAATATAAAGATGTCAACAGCAAAAAAAGTGTGTTAACAAATCTACTTAATTCTGTGTGCAAAGCATCAGGAGCATTTTTCTTTTCAGTTTTTATAACAGTGAAGTGCAACTTTTCATCTCCTTTTTAAAATATTTAAATATGCAGGCTTATACATGTTGGGACATTTATTTATTTATTTATTAGCATTTGTTTACTGAGATAGTCCACTGGGCCAGTAGAAGCCCATTTTCAGTCTAGGCCCAGGGAGAAAAGCTCCACAATAACATAAACATACACATAGAACAGGGTTTAACATTTGAACACCTTCATAAACATGCAAATTAGGTAAAACAGGACATGGCAATGATTACAATTAAAAGAAACAAGTGATACAGGGTGAGACAAGTCATATGTGAAAGGCTAACATTGCAAAACACTTCTGCCATAAGAATAGTAGGTTATTGTAGACATAATATAGTTAGTGTCCATTAAAAAATAAGTAAAAAGAGTATATAGTAAATAAGAGAAATAAAATAAATAATATATTCAAGAAGAAGGGGTAGTCAGGTTTTTAAAGGGTGGGAGATTGGTGCAAGAGCAGATCCAGGTAGAAGAGAAGTAATCTTGTAAAGAACTTTTGAATGATGCCAGGTTTTGATGAGATCTGATTGCTAGTGGTACAGCATTCCAGGCTTTTTCCCAACAGAATAGGTATAAAGAAGCTGACCGGCAGGTAAGTAAGGCCTGTGCACCTGTAATAGTTGGTGATTTTCAGATATGAGAGGCCTTTTAGGTAGACAGATGCTAAACAATGAGATGAGGACATAACCTAAAGTTTGTAAATTAATTTATGTGCAGTTGATAGTTGCAGGTAGGATAGATAGTGTGGGAGTTCAAACAACTTAAGGGAGTGTAAAGCTGTACAGTGATGGGTAGAATGTTTAGCATTTGTAGCAAACTTGGCAACTTTGTTATAAAACATTTCAAGCTTAGGTTTAAGGGAGGATTGTAGGTTAGTGAGAAGTGGGGCACCATAAAGGAGAGGGAAGTAGATAAGGGGTAGCAAGTGTTTGTTTAGTAGAGAGTGTTTGAGTCTGTAAAGAATGCCTAGATTTTGGTGTGTTTTGTTAACATTATGCTGTATGTGCATATCAGATTTTTGCTGTTCATCTATAATTGTTCCCAGAAGTTTAGTGTGAGTAACAACTTCTATTATTATTTTGGTTATGAGATAGAATGGTAAACTGGGCCTGGTCTATGAGGGTTGTTTTCTTGGGAGTAAATAGAAGTAGCTTGGTTGTATTTGGATTAAGTGACAGGTGATTGTTACTGAGCTAGGTCTCTATAGAGGTAAAGGACAGTTGAGTAATATTAGGAAGATCAGACGTAGAATTTGCAGAACAGACAATGGTAGAATCATCAGCGTATTGTATAAGCGACCACTGACTGAATGACAACTGAATATTATTAATGAAGATATTGAAGGGGAGGGGACCTAATATGGAGCCTTGAGGGACACCAGTGGGGTTGTTAAGGTATGAGGAGAGGGAGTTATTCCATTTGACAGCCTGTTGTCTATGCAATTGGTAACTAGAGAACCAGTTAAGAGAGGGAGGGGAAACACCAATTTTTGGTAGTTCATTTAGGATTGATGGGTGACAGACTTTATCAAAAGCCTTTGATTAATCTATAAAAAGAGAAGAAGTGATTTTGCCTGAGTCACAGTTGCTGACTGTGCGCATGAAACATATCAAGGCAGTCATAGTACTATGGCCTGGTCTAAAACCATGTTGTATAGGAGATAGAGTCTGATTATTAAGGAGAGAGTTTAGAAGTTGAACACAAATGCATTTCTCAAGGAGCTTGGAGATGGGGGAGAGAATGGGTACAGGACGGTAGTTGGAGAAATCTGTAGAGTTGCTGCCTTCATGCAGGTGTATAATAAATGCTTTTTTCCAAATTTTTGGTACATAGGATTCAAGAATGCATCTGTTGACTAGTATACTGATAAGGTAGGCAATGGCATCAGCAGCTAGTTAAGTTATTTAGTGGGTAGGTTGTCAGCTGCATTGAAGCTTGGTTTGAGATTAAGGAGGAGTCTTTTATAGTAATTACGTGGAACTGGTTTAAGTATGAATGTGGGTGTCAGTTGGGATGTTGTTTCATGACAGTAAGGTTAAGAAGGAAGAGGAAGGAGAGTGGGTGGGAGGGGATGTTGTAGAAGTAATATAATTAGAATTGTGTGTGTGTCAGAGTAAGGCTGGGGAAATTGGCAGTGATATTTGATATAGTATTAATAAAATGAGAGTTGAAGAGATTGGCTATTTGAGGTGGAGTTTTATCTGGATGAGGACATGGGTTGTTCTTAGTGCCTGGATTTAGGAGAGAAGTTATGGATGTTCAGAATGTTTTTGGGTTCTGTTTATGAATGGTTTGAAGTGTTAGGTAATGGTATTTTTTATCTTTGATTACTTGTCTTTTTACTTGGTTGCCACGTTGCTTGAATTTCAAGAGGTCTGGAGGATTTTTATGTTTTAGCTACTGTTTCCAGATTTTGTCCCTGAGTAGTATTAGCTCTTTTGTTGATTTAGTTAGCCATGGGACATAGGTTTGACTTGTTTTACTTGAGGGAGTGTGGGGCTGTTTAGAACTATTGTATTAAAGTAATTCACTGCATCATCTAGAGGTAGAGTTCTTAGGGTGCTCCAGTTCATGTTTTTAAGTAGCTTGGTAAATGTCTGTGGGTTGAAGTTGGTTAGATTGTGTGTTTGCTTATAATAATGTTCTTTTTGGAGGGAGGGAGTTGTTCTAAGAACAAAGGCGGGGAAATGATCACTAACAGCATGTGGAAGAGTACCGGCTGAAGAGATTTTCCTTTGATTGGTAACCATTATCCAGTCTAGGATTGAGCCATCAGTATTACATCTATTGAATGTAGTTGGAGTAGAGATAAGTTGAGTGAACTTTAATAAGTTAATTTGAGGATGGGAATTCAGAGCAGAAGTTAAGCCAATTAATGTTAACATCACCCAGAATGATGGTTTAATTTTTAATTGTACAACAGGTGATCCAGGCTAGGATGTCTTCCAGAATTGGTATATTATTACCAGGGAGTATATATAGAACTATGATACGCAGACATTTAGAATTATTTATTTTTAAGAACGAGATGAGAATTTCAGCGTTGGAGAACTGAGGAATAATATTAGTATATGGGGCTACGTTGTAGGTATTAGGGAAGAAGAGAGCAATTCCACCTCTTTTCTTGTGAAGCCTGTCAGATCTAATGTTGTTAAAACCTAGAGGGAGGAATTCAGAATCGTTTACATCAGGCTTGAGCCAGGTCTCGGTGGCAGCGATGATGTCAGGTTGATTGAACACTATCCAAGCATGGAGGTCAGTAGTTTTATTACGAATGCTTTGGAAGCTTAGCGTAACAATTTTTAAGGATTTATAAGTATTATAGTTGTTATATGGAGCAGAAAGGGTAGTTGAAGTGGATCCTGGATTAGGGTGGATATCACCACTAAGGGGTATGCTAGAAAACCTTGGGGGAGTAAAAGAATCTTAACTGGTTTCTTTTTGATTTGTTGAGGAGATACTGTTGGTATAGGAAAATATGTCGAACAGGGAGAATTTTAAATTTGGGGGAAAGCAGTGTATTTATGTGAAAGAGGCTAGGAGATATATCTGAGTAGCTCTCTGGTGGGTATGATATACATGATGTAATGGATGTAGGTTTCAAGGAAAGGTGGCTAGAGTTGAGTGCAGTGACATTTAGTAGTAAAAAGGAAAAGAGGGTGAAATGAGAAAGAAATATTAAAAGTAAGCTGGTTCGAGACATTTAGGAAGATGAAAAGAAATGGCTGCAGACAGATATAGGTTGGCAGTTATAAGGAAGTGGAGGACAGAGTGCAGGGGAAAGTAGTGGAAGAGGTAAGGGGAGTGTGAATAAGAACAGTGATGTAAGGTAGTTTGTTTATGAGATAAAAAAAGAGAATGTGGATGAGTAAGAAATGAGCAGATAGTAGTATAACTAATGAAGTACAAGGTGAGTCAGTAGTTGTATATAGGTAAGTATAGTGCGAGATGGAGATATAATGTTAGGAGGCAGGGTTGGGTGTAAAAGTATGGGGGAAGGGGGATAGAGGGAGCTTATTGGGAGGTAGAGGTAATTAGCAGAGTGATGTGATTGGAGGTTAGACAGTTGGGTGGACTTATGTGAACATAAGTCATGTGGGACAAATTTGTGTGTGGGTGTGTGTGAGACAGACAGAGAGAGAGAAAGACAAAGGTCAAATTTTTTGAAATACAAAGATGTCAAAAAAATGGCATCAAATCAAGTCAAGTCTGTTATGTGGAAAACTGTCATGCACATCATTCTTTTCAGGTTTTAATAACAGTGACATTTTTCATTTTTTTAATATTTAAAGATGCACTCCATCATATGTTAGGATAAGAATACACACATTTATTTTGCTACCTAGAGTTCATGTCATCCAAGAAGGGAAAATGTCAGTGTGGGAGGCAGATTCCCTATAAGGATTGTCATGAGGGTCTCTGACCTTTTTATGCACTTTTTCTTTTAAAAAATACAGTATTTAAATTGATTTAAACTGTGTATGAAGGAGTGTTGAAGGAATTTTTAACTGGTTATTCTGCTCTTCAGTAACTTGAACTAAAAGCTAGTGTTGGATGAATTTTGTTATTTGCTAGTAATTACAGGTGTGGGGGTAGCCACATTCAGTGATTTCCTGTCCTTGCATATTTAAACTGGTGCATGTGAAATAATTCCTGCTTTAAAACTTCAGCTTGGCAAGCTAAGAACTTGGTTATATTCAACTGGACGTATAAGAGAATTTAAGTACCTTTTATGCACTTTTCTTTAAAAAATACAGTATTTAAATTGATTTAAACTGTGTATGAAGGAGTGTTGAAGGAATTTTTAACTGGTTATTCTGCTCTTCAGTTATTCCCACCCAACCGCCCTGTTTTTGTTTTGGTGTTAATCTTAGTGGCATTGAAACTGCCCGCCCCTCAGCCTGCCTCTGGGCCCATCTCATTTGCTCACTCAACTGAGTGCAGTGAGATCATATTCTGATTTCAGGCACTCCTACTGTGTACAAAGAGAGCATCTGGGAAATAGAAAAAAAAAAAAAAATTAAGCTTATTTCCTGCCTTTCTTGTTAAGTGGTACAGACTATTTGTAGGCTTCTGAGCCCCAAGCCCTTCTGTGTTTGAGGGAAGCCTTCTAGCTTGTTTTTTTTTCTTGTAACTAGCCAGTTTTCTAGTTTCAGCACTCAAATCTGTTTCTTTGATCTCAGCACTTGTTCAGAAAAAAAAAAAAAAATTTCATCTGCTTTTACTGTACTTGTGTTTTTACCTACTTCTTTTTACTTTTGCATCATCTTAAAATACTCAATTGTATTTATTACTGCTTGGTGTAACTCATTCTAAGCCTTTTGGTTTAAACACTTGGGCTTCGGACCAGTTAGTTGTTTTGCACTGAGAGGTTTGTGGTCTGCACTGTTGTGGCAGAACAGGTAGCTTACATCCTTCTAGGTTGAGAACTGCTGATTGAGGGCTCAGTGTCTGTTATTCTAAAAGTGTATTAATTCTGGTTTAAGCACTTGGGCTTTCAAGCCAGTTATTTTACATTAAGAGGGTTCGTGGTCTGCACTCTTGTGGGAGGAGAGGCTGGACTCTGCCCTTCTGAGCTGGGAATTTCTGGTTAAAGGCTTATAGTGCATGCATATCTGAACTGTTTCTTACTGAAGTTGGTGCCTTGTTTGCTGTGGCATAGACTGGATTCGGGCCTGCTGGATCTAGCTTTGTTTGTGTAACTTGAGCACTAATCCAGACATTCTCTAAAGTATTCAATGGTATTTATTACTGCTTGGTTGTAACTTGATTAAAGTGTAGCTATCATTCAAGTCTTTTGGATTAAGCACTTGGGCTTCAGACCAGTTGTTTTACATTAGGAAGGTTTGTGGCAAGCACTGTGGTGGCAGGACAGGTAGCTTTCATCCTTCTAAGTTGGGAACTGCTGATTGAGAGCCCAGTGTCCAAGTGTATTAGTTCTGGTTTAGGCACTTGGGCTTCAGGCCAGTTATTTTACATTAAGAAGGTTCGTGGACTGCACTCTTGTGGGAGAAGAGGCTGGACTCTGCCCTTCTGAGCTGGGAATTTTCTGGTTAAAGGTTTATAGTGCCTGAATATTTGAACTGTATCTTACTGAAATTGGTTCACCTTGTTTGCTCTAGCATAGACTAGATCCAGGCCTACTGAATCTAGCTTTGTTTATATACTTGTTGTTTGTTTGCTTGTTATTTCCTGGAAGCTAATTCACCTAATATGCAACTTCTCAGCTTCTGTGGATCACTAGTGATATCTGCATTGCTTACTGTACTTATTTCCTTGTTTCACTTGAAAGAAAGTTACTGTTTGTCGTTTTGCATTTAGTTACTTGTATCACATTGCACTCAAGTTACCTGGCACTTGCTCACTAAAGCAATTATATAAGTCAGCACTAAAAATTAAAAGCACTACACCCTCACTCCCCACTGGCCCTTGTTTTCAATTAAGGATTTCCCAATATTATTCTAGCATGTCCAAAGGTCAGTTGTCAATCTCCTCTCCGGTCCAGCTGGTGAATCTGGGAATCTTGAGGCAATGTTATAACTGCCTCATGTACACAGACAACCCTCTCCTCCTCCCACATAACACAAATACTTGCGAGAGATGCAGCTATTTAGCCAAACTGGAGGCTGAGCTCTCTCAACTCAGGACTGGCAAGACCAGACAGGAGGAGAAGGCAACTACACACACCACAAAACCAGCCTCACATAATGCTACCACTCCACTGAATCAAACACATAAACACACAAAGACATACTCGGAGGCTCTGAGTAAAATTTACCTAAACAGCAGAGGCCTCCAAAGCAGACACCCAAACAACTGCTACCTCAAGACACCCCACAAGCAACACATAAACCACAAAAGCAGTGTGCAAAGCAGTCACAGCCCTTAAGGCCAAATACAACACCAAACATACTTGTCATAGGTGACTCCATAGTCAGACACACTGACGTCCCACTCACCAGGCTGAACAAGGAGAGGGTCACAGTAAGCTGCCTATCGTAGCTATCGGTACACATAACACAAGCACTGGTCACTCCACAGCAAGTACAAATATGACACAGTCATTGTCCATGCTGGTGTGAACGACCTGAGACGCACCTCCCTGGACTGCATGAAAAGAGACATAGAGGAGCTCTCTGATTATGTAGCCCAGGCAGGTATGACCCTAACCCTGAGCAGTATCCTTCCTTCACCAAGAATGATGCCACAATATAGAGACAAGATGATCAGCTTTAACAATTGGCTTAATGTCTGGTGTCATTCAAAGGGGATGCAGTGTCTGTCTGCCTGGGATGACATGCTTGACAAGCCACGCTGCCATGAGGATGGCTTGCACCTGTCACCCTGGGATTCCGGATATTGGCTAAGGCTCTTGCCACCCCCATAGTGCCTTTTTAGGCAAGGCTCAAATGCTAAACCTACCACCCTAGAAAACAAAAATGGGAAGAAATTGAGTGTAATGCTGCTCAATGCCAGAAGTCTAAATCTCAAACTCGAGGCCCTTCTCAGTATGGAGAACATCGATGTCTGTGCTGTAACTGAAACCTGGTTCAAGGCTCTGAGAGCACCCGGCACTATTAGGTTTTACCTCATATCATGCCCGGCCCAAAACCCGGACCACTCCACAAAAGGAGGGGGTGTATCCATATTCATAAAGGATACTCACACCTCCAGGTTGGTGGCAACGCATGAAGCTTCGAAAACCATCCAGGTGCAACTAACAATAGGCAAAACTGCTCTACAAATTGTAGCATGCTACAGGCCACCCTCTCAAACTCAGGAACCCCACACAGCCTTCCTGAAGACACTGGAGGGTATAAATGTATCTCCAAACACCATCATATTGGGTGACTTCAACTACCCGAATATAGACTGGGAACATTACTCAAGCCCTAACTTTCTAGCCCAACGTTCCTGGAGTTCATAAATTAATGCCATGGAACAGCTAGTCACTGTTCCCACGAGAGGAGAAAATATACTAGATCTCATTGTCACAAACATGGGGACAAAATGCTCCACACCGAAGTATATCCCTCATTGGTGAGATCTGATCATAAACTAATCTCACTGGAAATCCACATCCTGCCCCACCCCAAACAAAAGACCATAGTGAAGAACTTCTCTAAAGCAAACTTCACACTACTCAAGACTGGTGTGGTATCCTTCAAGGCCCCTGAGTCAGAGGAAACCACAACCCAAGCTGGAAAAGCCTTACAAATGCCTTCTATGAACACCTCCAGGACTGCATGGATCAGGCAATCCCAAATAAAACCAAGACTCTTTCCACAAAGGGCAAACGTCCAGTCTGGTGGACCCCAGCCATTAACAAACTTTACAATAAGAGGAGAAAGCTATTACATGATAGAACAAAATCCATAAAAGGGAAGTCACCCCTGATCATTAATAGTAAAAAATACGAGCACTCATAAAATCAACTAAGGCCAATTTTGAGAGAAAAATTGCCATGGATTCAAAGGACAATCATAAGGCCTTTTCAGCTATGTTAGGAACCTGGGTGGAAACTCACAGATATGCTCAGAATTAGTCCAAAATGATACAAAAATCACTGAACCCACAGACATTGCCAACATACTGGCAGACAGGTTCAGTGCAAACTTCACCCCTCTCCCCTAAAGGAGAGATAACTATCCCAGCCGAGTGTAGCCTCCCGACATCTCAAACGCCAAGAGGTGAAAGCTGCTCTCTAAAGCTAAAACACAGCATCAATGGGACCGGATGGTGTCCCCGGCTGTGTGCTACACGAGCTAAATGAGGAATTAAACCCGCACATAAGGCAGCTGTTTAATCTCAGCCTTACCACAGGATACGTGCCCAAGGAGTGGCGTGGAACTGTGGTCCCACTCCACAAAGGTGGCGCCCATAAGCTTAACAAGTCTAGTCTGCAAAGCTATGGAGAGGATCATAATGGAGCTCATAAACAAAGATATAGGGGACTTGCAGACATTGGACCCGACCCAGTTTGGCTTTGTCAAGGGAAGATCATGCCTTTTGAACTTGGTCGACTTCTTGAAATAGTCACCAAGGCCATTGATGAGGGAAAGGCAGTCCATACAGCCTACCTTGACCTTGCAAGGAAGCCGACACAATACCCCACTCGGGTATTGTAGAAAAACTTACCAGCTTAAATGTAAACCCATATGTCACAAGATGGGTTGCAAACTGGCTTAAGGACAGAACCCACAGGGTTAGAGTTGCTGGCGCTGTGTCAGACTCCAAGCCGGTCACAAGTGGTGTCCCACAGGGCTCGGTCCTTGGCCCCTATTGTTTGGCATCTACTTCTCAGAAGTACAGGCCAACATGGGAGGACTTTATTACTGACAAAGTTTGCAGATGACTGCAAACTGGGCGCCATAGTGGAAAGTGCATCGACACTGATATCCTTCAGAAGGGACTCACGGAAACAGATAGCTGGTGCCAGAGCCATGGCCTGAAGTTAAACGCCAAAAATGTATAGTCATACCCTTCGGGAAAACAAGGTAACCCCAAGCTACCATATAGGTGGCAATCCACTAAGCACAGAAGAGGTTATCAGGGACCTGGGGACCCAGGTTGACAGTGGCCTTTCTTTGACACTCACATTGCTAAAGTGGTTAGAAAGACCTTCTACATTGCCCACCTGATCATGAAGGGATTCACATCCAGATCTAGTGAGGTCATTGTTCCCCTGTACTCTTCACTTATCAGACCAATGATCGAGTACAATGCCCCATTCGGGATGTATCTCACCCGACATCTGCAGCAATTGGAGAGACCCCAAAAGTTCCTCACCAAAAGGATAAAGGGACTCCAAAATCTGTCATATGCTGCCAGATTGAAGAAACTCCAGCTCTATTCAGTCGCATACCGCCTGCTCAGAGGTGACATGTGCCTGACATACAAGGCCATGTCCAACCCGGAATTAATGGACATGCTCCACCTCAAAAATCCAAATCCACCAAAACCACTAGAGCAAGCGACTTAAACCTTAGCACGGATATAAATAGGACGTGCTGGAGGGATAGATTTATCACTCAGAGACTCTATGCTGTGGAATAGAATCCCGGTCCATGTGAGGCAGAGCACCACGCTGACTCTGTTCAAGAGAAATCTAGACCTGTGGATGGGAGATCGTGGGTTTAGAATCATCTCTGGGTCACTGCTGGACAGAGGCACAACAAACTAATGGGCACAGTATTTTTCATATAAGGTGTGGCGTAGGGGTATAATTTGGGCTAGGCTTATAAATGCCTTAGGGCAGATAGCCTAGTATAAACCTATGAACCTATGAACCTATGAACAGTGTCTCTTTTGTTTAGGTGCTTCCCACGACCATACTTATTGTAGTATCTTTAAGGCATTTGGACCTAAGACACTCAGGAGCTGTTTGTCTTCCCTGGCCATTTATCTTGAAAACCAGTGGCTTACACAGTTACTCCAGGGTACTATGGCAGAAGCCTTTAACCCTGAGAAACTCCCACTAGGTAAAAAGAAGGCCAAGAAGTTTCTGCTGGATTCTTTAGCTGTCCAGGGGGAACCACAGCTGATTATCTCAGAGGGTCCTACAGGGATTCCACAGATATTGGTCTGGGAGGAGGTTCCGTGTTCTCTTATTGAATCTCGCCAAGCGTAAAAACCTCCAATATTTATTAGGGCTGATGACCCTTCTAAGAAAAGACAAAAACTGAAGAATGTTTTGGTCCATCCTAAGGATCCTCAAAGGGAATGGCAAGAGTTTTTTCAGGGTTTTTTTCTGCCTTAATGACCCTAAAGCCTCCTAAAGGGGTTTTGGTACCTGCTCCTCTTTGGACTTCTATCCCTTTTAAATGGCTTAGGGAACCAGATTCCTTGGATGAGGATTCATTGTCTGGTGAGGGTGCCTTTGTCCTATTCTTCACAGGTGCCTTCAACTTTGGCTTATGGTTCTGATGAAGAGGAGTCTTTTAGCCCTAAGTCTCCTTTCAAGGAATTGTCCTCTGGGGACACAATACGATGTGGAATTCTTTAAGTGGGATTCTTCTCAAGTGTCTGATATTCAGATAAGATATTATGAGTTGCTTCAGGTAGATACTCCTAAACCATTGGTGGTTCCTCCTGTGTTGGCTGCCTTGTTAGATACTTTCATTGCTGCTTTCAAGTCTCCTGATTCTCAGCCTCCTGCTCCTAAGAAACATGATAGGTTGAATAAGGTTCCTGAGGATCGTCAATTTTTATAAGGTTCCTGAGGATTGTCAATTTTTATTTCAATGTCCTCCCACTGATCCTGCTGTGGTGTCAGTCTCTTCTGATAAACTTTTGCCTTGCGATAAAGATAATAGGGCAATGGAGGGGATTGGTAAGAAAGTGTACATTACTTCTACTTTGGCCTTAGGGCTATTAATTACCAGACCCACATGACCAGGCATGCTCTGGCCTTGATTGTTAAGGCTTGTCAGTTTATCTCTGGCTTCCCTATTTCTGAAGGCAAATCCTCTGCCTTATCTTTTTTAGGTTCTGGTTCTCAAATGGCTCCCCACTTTATTAAGTGTAGCTATGATGATGCTGATGCCTTTTCTAGGGCGGCAGCTTTTGGTTCTATTATGAGATGTTATTCATGGCTTTGTCTTCAGTCTCTGCCTGTGGACATTAAGGCCAAGTTGTTGGATGCTTCTTTGGATAATAAACATATTTTTATGACTGTTGCTGCTGCTGACATATTTAAGTCTCTTCAAGAGAAAGGCAAAGCCTTGCATAATCTTAAACATATTTTTGTCTCTTCTGTCCCTAAGTTCCAAGGAATTATTGTTCTAAGTCAGTTTTTGTCCATAAGCAAACCTGCCAGACCTCTAAGGGCAGGAAGGGTGGGAGGTGAGCCCCATCTACTAAGGCTTGTCAGATTTCTATGGCCCAGAAGCTTCCTTTATCTGATAAGTCTGCTTCTCTTTGACAATCCACCCCCCCCCCCTTTTAGACCAGGTTCCTTTGTCACTTTGGCTGTCTCTTTGTCTTACAATTGGCATCTCATCACTCCAGACTCTTGGATTCTTGTTATTATCCATCAGGGTTACTTCATGGCATGGAAATCTCTCCCTCCTTTTTCAGGGATTCCTCAACCTCCTCTAGAGCAACTCCCTTATTTCCCAGAGGTTCTACAGTCTCTGCTGATCCACGGAACCATTCAAACTATCCCCCCTTCCCAAATGAAAAAAAATTTTTTTTCAGGATGTTCCTGGTTCCTCAAAAGGAGGGCACTTGGGGTCATATTTTGAATCTCTCCTGGCTCAACACCATTCTCAAGGTGCCTTCTTTTCAGATGCTTACTCTTCAAACTCTGTTTCCTGTTTTATTACCCCAGGCTTTTCTGGTGTCCTTGGATCTGAAAGATGCTTACCTTCATATCCCTAGCCACCGTCTTTTCAGGATTTTTTTTTTACTTTTCTTTGTGTCTTCCTTTCATTTTCAGTTCTCTGCTTTGCCCTTTGGCCTGTCTACTGCTCCAAGCATATTCACATAATGCCTGGCTCCTGTGATTGCCTTCTGCAGGCTCCAAGACATTCATATTTTTCCTTATCTAGATGACCTGTTGACCTGTTACTTCAGGCAGGCACCTTTTCCCAGTCAATTGTTGCAGGATCTGCAGTTCACCATATCTCTTCTTCAAAGTCTGGGGTTTACTATCAACTTCCAGAAGTCTGTCCTGACTCCGTCTCAGGATCATGTTTGTCTGTGATGCAGGATTCAGATGGTGCCAATGTTGGCCTTCCTTCCAACTCCAAAGATATTGTCATTGACAGCCTTCTTTCAGTCTCTTCTTCCTCTAACTGTCATGCCAGCTCGAGAGTTTCTTCAGGCCCTGGGATTCATGGCCTCTTCTATTTCAGTGCTTCCTCTTGCCAGACTGCATATGCAGAAGCTTCAGTGGTACCTCATATCAGTTTGGCTACAGCATTGTCACCCCTTGGATTTCAGTGTACCCCTCCTTCCATGTCTCAAGAAGGAATTTGAGTGGTGGATTCAGTGGTTTGCTCTCAACCCAGGCTTACTGTTTCAGCCCCCATTCCCTCCTGAAGAGCTGTTCATCAATGCCTCAGACATGAGGGTGGGGAGCTTTTCTTGGTCACCTGAAGGTTCAAGGTCTTTGGCCTCCCTATCAGAAGTCAGACCATATCAACATCAAAGAGATGAGAGCTCTGATTCTGGCCCTTCAGGCTTTTCACCCCATGTTCTGTCCAGGCCCTTTAAAGGTATACACAGACAATACTACAGTGCTGTGGTATATCAACAAGCAGTGGGAAATGAAATCTTATCTTCTCTGCAGGATGGCTCTTCAGGCTTGGGAAGTGGCTCTCAGTTATCAGTTAACTCTTCAGGCAGTATATATTGCTTCAGAGCACAATCTAGTGGCAGACTCTCTGACCAGGTCCAAAATACAGGTTCACAATTGGATGCTTCACAGAGATATGTTTCTGGACATTGTCCATCGGTGGGGCATTCCTCAGGTAGATCTTTTTGCCTCCGCTCTGACAAGGCAACTTCCTCTCTTCTGTTCCAGATACCATGCCATCTGGTGTGGAAGATGGATGTTCTTTTCTTTCCTTGGAAGGGGATGTTTCTTTATGCTTTTCCTCCTCTTCCTCCACTTTGAGGAGTCCTGCAGATGATTCAACTGGATTCCACAAAAATCTTGCTAGTGACTCTCTTTTGGCTAAGACAGCACTAGTTCCCCCCTTTTAATGTATCTGGCTAGGGGCAATCGTCACAAGTTACCTCACCAGTTGGATCTCCTCACATAGAACAAGGGGTCACTCATCCGTTTCCACTTGTCCACTCTGCAACTGATACTGTGGGTGATTTGATCTCTTTCGGACACCTGCTTTCTGAGGATGTGCTTAGTGACTTACAGAAGGCAAGGAAACCCTCAACCAGAAAATCTTATATGTCCAAATGTAAAAGATTTTTGGTCTGGTGCCATGCTCGTAACCAGGATCCTTTTTCAGTGGGGGTCCCTCTGAACCTCTCTTATCTGTGTGATTTTCTCCAGTCTGGCTTGGCCTATTCTTCTGTGAAGGCCCATTTGTCAGCTATTTCTGCTTGTCTACCCTTGAATCCTCCATGTGTTCTCATTATTAGGCCTCCAAGAAAACCTATTCTTCCTTCTTGGGACCTTAAGTTTGTTTTGGAAAAATGGACTTAGGCTCCATTTGAGCCTTCAAGATTCTGCTTCTTTGCAACATTGTACCTGGAAGACTGTTTTGCTGGCTCTTACTTCTGCTTGTAGGGTTTCTAAGCTCCAGGCCCTTATGGCCATTCCTTCTATTTTGGTTTTTCACAGGGACAGGATGTCCCTTCATACTAATCCTTCTTTTATGCCCAAGGTAGTAAATGAGTTGACCTTAAAGCATTCCGTACAACTCCCTTTCTTTTTCCCTTCTACTCAGTCTGCTAGTGACAAGTTCCTGCATACCTTGAATTTCCACAGAAAGCTCATGTACTATTTGGATAAAACTAGGACTTTTCGTAAGTCTGATCATCTTTTTGTTTCCTTTCATCCCAGGTCTTTGGGTTTGGCTGTTTCTAAGCAAACCATCTCCTCCTAGATATCTAAGGCCATTATCTTGTGTTATTCTTTTCATGTCAAATCTGTCTAATTCTGTAAGAACTCATTCCACTAGGACTGTTTCCTTCTTTAAGGGGTTGGACAAAAATTCCATTCTTGAATCTTCTACTTGGTCTTCCATCCATACCTTTACTAAGCATTATAAGTTGGATATGGTTTCATGGGCCAGAGCAGGTTTTACTGAAACCATTTTATGTGGGTTTATTGAGGGCTTTTCTCAGCCTTCAACCTCCCATTCTACTTCTTGAGTTTTTTTACTCTCCCTTCTTTGTAGAATACTGCAACAGTAGTAGAGAAGGACATATAATTGTGTAAAATCTTACCATAATAGTAGATGTCCTTCTCTTCACTGTAGCAGTGCTTGTTCTCTCCCTCCAACCCCCTCTTGTTTGTTCTGCATTTTTTTCCTTCTGAATGTGCATGGATGACTCTGTCCTATGGAGACTGTTCTCCTCTAGGGCAATTCAGTTCTGGGTAGTTGCATCTGTACATCACTTTTATGCCCTACGTTCTGTGCATACAAAATCTTTTCGGCTTCTGCATAGTGGCGGAATGTGGGGCTGCCATGTTAGGGAGATCCCTTCTATGCAGACTACTGCAACAGTGAAGAGAATGACATCTACTATTATGATAAGATTTTACACAACTGTGGAGACTAAGGTGGCCGCCGTCCTATAGAAACTATTGTTTCTATGTTCTCCCAAAGCTAATGTTAATCTCTTAACTTCTAAGGTAGAGAAATTGTTTTTTTAGCTCAAAAAAACAGCCTGATAACTTACTCTACGCATACAAGATATTCAACTACTTGAGATTGGAAGTAGTACTCTGAAAATAAGCAGATTTCCTTGGATCCTGTGGGCTCTTCAGTACATGTGCTCTGCATGCTCTCTGCCATGTGCTTCCTACTGCTATATTCTTCAGCCTAAAATAACACAAAGAAGACAAAAATGCTGACAGATACTGACTCTCTGAACACACATACTTCTAAAATTAAATTAGATGTTGACTCTATGAACACACACACTTCTAAAATTAAATTTTCACTGATTGCTTCTCCAGAAAAAGACACTTTGCCTAAAAGACCCAGAATGGGTAAGTAGCAAGAATTTAGTAAAATGCCCAGTAAGAACAAAACTGAGCTTTAAAATCTAGAGGAACTTAAAATAGCACTACAACCTTTACAACTAGCTGTTCAAAACTTTTCTGACCAGTTAAAAAAAACCTTTGGCGAATCTATCCACTAGATCATAACCTGGGATGAAAAAACAGAAGCTAATGTACTGGACAATGAAGTCAAAATTGAAACACTACAGAAAGAACCTTCTTCAAGTACAAAATACATACAGGAACTACAGTAAAAAATACTGGACCTGGAAGCAATATCCAGATGTAACAACATTATTTTAAGGGGTTTGCTGGAAAGCATAGGTCAGTCTAGCTTGTTAAATACAATTTTCAACATTTTTGCTATCCTCCTAGATAACACAGCTAAAGCTAGACAAATAATCATTGAGGGAGCCCACAGAGCTCTTCTCTCCCCTTTGGATTCTACCAGACCATGTCTAGTCTATTTCAAACGTATTAACTACCAAGATGTTAGCAAAATACTTACTTTGGCAAAACCAAACAAAAAAAAGAAATCAGTTACCTGGAATGGAGATAAAGTCTTTTTTAATCAAGACTTGCCACTACAAATTAAAAAGAAAGGCAAAAACGAATCCCCCTTCTCTGCCTACCTGATGCAGAATCAAGTCAAGTTTCAGATGAAATATCCTCATACTCTTTCTTTTCAACACCAAGGCTCCAAATGTACAACCTCCAGTGTAAAAGAAGCTAAATCAACCTTTCTCAATGTATTTAAAACTGTTCCTGAAGCTAATACACCAAAAATGCTGAATTTAATAATTATTTGTTGCTTGCATACTTCAGCGACATGAATCACTGCATTCCAACTTTATAATCAGTGATTTTAATGCTTAAATATCCATTCTAGCACTTACCACAGCCAACCAGCAGCTTTATGGACATCCAAAGCATTCCATACCACAATCTCAATGATTCTACAGCACTGGGTAGGCCCCAGAACACTTAGTTTCAACTCTGACCTTCCTACCCAGACTGCTACACTCTCTTAACGGACTCCAGCCTTAAAAATGTGGTTTACAGAATGAAACTGAAAATGATCATTTTTTTTTTGGTTCCTGCTTCACTTCTAAGTAATGAATCACCCTCAAATGAGTTTTTAGTGAGGAAATCTCTTCAAGAATAATTAATTCTGTTTTTTTCCAGCATCCTTGGACAATCACTGCTGTTTAACTTGGTCTAGAATCAGTGCTGCTGATGTTTATGCACAGGACTTCATACGTACTCTGTATGCAACCCTACAGTTAAGTAAATACTATGTGGTTTGTTGCTAGTTTTCTGTAGCCTTTACCAGCTTACATCCAGGATGTTAAATTATACTGCTATATTATATTTAACATGGCTTAACTCTCTCAGCTTTTGTACATATCCTTATACTACTGTTACCACTAATTCCACTTATCTTAAACTAAGTCAATTCTAATACCTTTATTCTCAAGGCAGTCCATGGTTAAATGCCTTGCCTTTCCTACAAATTCATGGCTTTTGTATTAATATATGTTTATCAGTGGCTGTCAGCCTTTTCCATCCAAAGGATGCTTTAACATGAGCAAGGCTTACTCACAGCCCTTGACATATTCATATCATAGTGCCTCCATACTCTAAGAGGAAGCTAAACACAGATGTAATACACCTATCTTATTAAACTGATATGTTTCCCTCCTGCTTTTTGGGCATGGCCCATGAATATGTGGAAGAACAATCATACACTCTATGTTCATGAAGGCTCACCAACTTATACTAAAAGGCTACTGACCTATAATAGTTCCTATCTAAATGAACTGGGTCATTACCAAAATTATACCTGTTGTCCTTACCTACTGTATGCTTTCTGCTTGATGCTATTAACTTGATTTCTATAGTATAATTAGTATTAACTGAAAATTATTTGAACTTGATAGATAGTAAATGTGTAATTTCTCTGTTATGTATGTGAAATGTTTACAGTCTTTCTTTATAAGATCTGCCAGGTATTGACAGTTGTGAAATGTTAACAGCTATACCTATTTCTTAGTTTAATTTCATGTTGAAATTTTATGGTTATATTATACTGTTTATCTTGTTTATACATGAAGAAGTATCCCCACGAAATGGAATGGAAGACTTTATTCAATTACTTTCACGCAGTTCAACATGGGTCATGACATCTTTTGCACCATACTTAAATATTCAATTACACCTTATGTGAGACCCACCATAATTACCTCCAGTCCCTTACTGCACCTAATACACTAAGAGCTAGAGATTTGCAGTTGAAATGTTAGGAAGTTAAGCTATCTATACTCTCTAAGTATTATTTTTTAACTTTGGGATTACATACTATTAGAAAAAACTCCACTGCCAGTCATGAGCAGACAGGTGATCTGCTGTGGCGACCCCTAAATGGGAAAAGTCGGAAGAAGAAGAAGAAGAAATACAACGCTTAGAGATCACTAACCATCTCATTGTTTATAAAGTTAGAGCTCTATCACTTACATTCCCTATCTCTTCCGGGCTATGTAGGTTTGTGATTAGGCACAAGGTAATTGTAGAAAGAGAGACTTATGCCTATGTCCCTACAAATTAACGTATCTACTGTCATATTTCCCCCCTTTCTCCCTATCAGTGTAACCAAAAATAATCCAGCTCAATGTGGATAATTGATTCATGGAATATTAACGGGATTCAGATAGAAAAGAAAAGAAAATTATTTTTTCACTTGATCTTTAAATCTAAAGTCAGCTTAACTCTATCACAGGAAACATATTTATTACCAGAACAATGGAACTCTGCACTCAAGAAAAAATGGATTAAGTCTGTCATAGCCTCTGGTAAGAATATGAATAGCTCAGGGGTATCTATCATAGTGAAAGGGAACGTCCTCCAGGAAATCAAAAGCTATGACACAGATACTGAAGGCAGATGGTGTTACATAACATTCTGTTGACCACACTTAGACAAACCTATTCTCTTATTAAACTTATATGCCCCTTGCACCAAACAACATGAATTTATCATGACTATATACAAAATCCTCTCCTCCTTCCCTAACCACTGTTATATTCTAGGTGGAGACTGAAATGCTATTGAAAATCCACTAACTGACAGAACAAACACTAAAACCAAACATAACAACCATGCTTCTTTAGCCATAATGGAACTCAAGAATGACTTCTATTTATTTGATCCATGTACCTCTCAGCCCAACAACACCCCCAATAATAAATTCACTTCTTTTTACTCACACTGCCATAAGATGTAGTCCAGGCTTGATTGTTTCCTTGTCTCTAATATCCTCCTCAATTATAACATTCTATTTCATACTGAACCCAGGTTCTTCTTGGACCACTCTAAGATTACTCTAAATATTGACTGGCCCAAAGACCCAACTATTAAAAATAGAGGCCAGAGCTGGGCACTGAACCCTAATTTATTAAACAACAAAGAGATTCTACAGGAAGTTGAAGGTACCCTTGACCAAACCTTGATCTGTATCGAACACAACCATTTATTCTTTGACATTTATTGGGTCTACATTAAATCTATAATCAGAGGCACTCTCATCAATAAAGCATCTTATTATAAAAAAAGTATTTCTCCCAAGAATCATCTATCAAAAATAAAATTAATAACCTTGAGACCCACCTTCAGTCAACTTTCAGTCCTATATCTGAAAAGCAATTAATCCATCTACAGAAAAAGCTTTTGGACCTCAATAATAAAAACATATCTTTCCACCAAATAAGGACTATAACAAACTACTTGGAGTGGTCCCACCTGCCCTCAAAATTCCTTGCTAGATTAATCAACCAAACAAACTCTCCCCAAGTATGATGGAAATAACCTGCCAAGGCAAGAGCTACCATATAAACCAAGATAGAATTGACATTTTTGAACAAATCTATAGAGGTTCATATAGTTTCCCTGAGCTTCACTCAAATAAATCAGATAATGAAACTTTCTTGAACCAATTAACTTTCCATAAACTCAGTCCTGATCAACAAACCACCCTATCGTCTCCCATTACCCAATAAGAAATTGTCATGGCTATCAACAAGATTAAGCCTAATAAAGCCCCAGGACCAGATAGCTTTACCGCAGAATTCTGCAAAGCTTTTACTCAAAAAATATCTATCTTCCTTCTCCACCTATTTACCAGAATTACCCATTATAGAATAAAAGATTTACACTTAAATGCCTCCAAAATGATTTTCATCCCTAAATCAGGCCCATCCCCCTTATTAACCTTGCCATTCAGATCTGCACTTCTATCCTAGCTAACACAATTAAACCTATTGTCTCTACCATTATCTCCACTGAACAATCAGGGTTCACTCAGAATAGGCAAACCTTTGACCACACTCTTCTCCTTGATGCCCTCTTAACCCTTTCTACCACTAATCATAGCCATATATATACTCTGGCTATCAATGCCTCTAAAGCCTTTGACAGATTGAATGTAGACTTTCTCGTATCTACTCTCCCTAGGTTCAACTTTCCTCCAGCTTTCATATAATTTATTAAAACTCTATACTCCAATGCCCACACCAACTTACAAATCAACAACCACATTTCTTTTTGAATTGACATTAAAAATGGAGCTAGACAAGGGTGCCTAATGTTGCCCTACCTATTTAACCTCTATATTGAACCTCTTTTTCTGTTAATCACCTAAAAAACCTTTCATCGTATTCCCACACTCTTCAATACTAAAATTCATTTCCTCAGCCTTTGCTGATGACCTTAACTTCTACTATTCCCTCCCCAATTCTGACCTCCCAAAAATACTAGACTCAACAGAGAAATACTCAAAATTCACCAAATATGAACTAAACTTAGAGAAATCATCCATATTTCCCCTGAATCCTTTTTGCCGACTACCTAGGTGCCCCCTCTATCAAATCAAAATTAATGATTCTGTACAGTACCTCGGTATTTTCTTTCACCAAGACCCCACCCAAAGCTATTCACATAATATCTCCAAACTACGATCTAACATCCAACAAGATTTGAACAGATGGGCAAAATTCCACCTCCCACTTCTTGCCAAAATTGTTATAATCAAAATGAATATTCTACCTTGTCTACTTTATGTTGTCAACTCATCTAACATAATAATTTACAACAAATTTTTTAAAACTCTCCAGCACATCTTTCTCTAAATTCCTATGGTCCCCCAAATCAATTAGAATTAGCTACAATAGACTAACTCTCCCAAAAGATAAGAGTGGTTTAAGTCTACCTGACTTCAAACTTTATTACGATGTTATCAATAGTAACAAGATAGTAATATTATTTGATTATGCTCCCAATTCATCTACCTGGTCTCATTCATGGGTAAAATTGTACTATAACTATATTAAAACATTCAGCTTTAACGCCAAAGCTATCCCCTTTCTGAATACAGAAAATCTAAAACATTTCAAATTATTATCAACTATTAAGCATAACTATTCATCAGAAGATTTTCAAATCTCTAAAACTGTCCATTGTTTTCAATACCCTGCAACCTTTCCATCTCAAACCCAACCTTAGATTGAACAACAAATCATCAACCTGGATAAATATCCCCTTATCAGAGAGTTAACTATAGCAGATCTCTTTCCTCTCTGAAATAATTCATTATCTGAAATAAGACTACATATGTCTTTACCCAAAAGTTATACAGTTATACAGTCATCTTGAGACAAATCCTTGAACTGTATTTGTAATACCTTAGAAGATACCTCTCTAAATCTAAATGATATTAAAGTCTGCAAATCCACATGGAACCTTCTCTTACTTAAGAAGAAATGATTTCTAATTCATACAAATGTATTCTTTATATCCAAACCCAAAATGATCAAATGTTTTCAAACTATTGGAAAGACCTAGATCCCTCCATTACCTCTAACCAAATCTCTCAGGCTATTCAACTCTCCTTGAAACTTAATCCTTTTAAAAAACTTAACTATACCCAACTTATGATCTTCAACAATGCATACCTTACCCCTGTTATGCTTTGTAAAATGTGTCCCTCCTCCTCTCTCATCTGTCCCAATTGTACCAATCACAATGCTGACCTGCTTCATATTTTTTGAGCTGCAAATGCTCTTATAGACTCTGGTGCTCCCTTAGGAAACAATTGGAAAAAAGGCATATGAAAAAATTACTTTGTCCTGGAAATTCGCAATATTACGTATCCCTTCTACAGGATTATCCAAACTTCAGACTCGTATCTTAATAACACTCTTTTCCCTTGTCAAACTCTATATCACCCTTAACTGGAAGGATAGATCTCTACTCACTTGGGATGGATTTAAACAACTTACTACCAAACACTTACTTGCCCACAAATATCTGAAATACACCCAAAGGCATTGTACATGAATATTGGGATACTTTATTTGATTTCCTTCTAGCTTAATCTCTGTTAACTTATTTATTTTGTTGGACATAAGATGTATCTGTAAATAGTTATTTGTTGTATATAAGCCTATATTACTGTCATTGTTTGGGTTGTGCATTGTCTGTTACCATTTTGTATTGCATTATTAAACACTGTTAATAAAAAGATTTAAAAAAAAGATTTTACAGAACTGTACTTTTGACAAGAGATATTGCAGACAAAAGAGATATCCTGCAAAAGACAGATTTGTATTACTTTAGTAAAATACTTTCGTATAGACACTGCAGTTTACTTTTGTCTTAGAACAGTTGTGGACTATTGCATGGTAAAGGCAGCACCATGTAGGAAAGATAATCAAACAGCACAAAGCATATGTTTACTTATTCATTTATTTTTGTTTGTTTACTGGGTTGGTGCACTGATCATCACTGGACATTTTCAGACACATTTGGTGACATAATCATAGCTCATAAGTAAATAATAAGTACACAGAAGGCAATATGCAATCATTTCCAAATTAGAAAATAGGTGTAGGAGCATGTTATGCATAATTAGAAAGAAGAGATAAAATAATACAGGGGAGATGCTATATAAAAGTGGGAATTTTACAATTCCATCTAAATGAATAGTATCATTATAGAGTTTAAATTATATACAGTGTGTACAGATATACATCACTGGCAAGAAAGATGGAGGAAATGAAGGAGGAAGAAGGGGAAGAGAATACTTGTGGGTTAGGTGTTGTGGCCTGTTTGGATGAAAAAACTTGGCCTTCTTTATGAAGTTATTGTTTTATCCATGTCTGGTGTAGGGGGAGGAGAAGAGTTACTTTAAGTGGGTGGGAGTGCAGTTCAAAGTGTCAAGGCTATAGTACAGGAGTGTTTGATTCTTTGCAATTTTGTTGTGGGGTTAAGAGTGCAGAATTGTTTATGAGTAACTTGTCCCTTAGGCTATAGTGGAAGTTTTTTGAGTGGGTTTCACTGCTAGTGGAGAATATGTTTCATGGTACAGACATTTAAAGATTTGTGAGACAAGAAGGAGGGATGATTTCTCTTTCATGGGAGCCACTTTGTTTTTTTAAGGCTGAGACAGTGGTGTTCGCAAAGAGGGGAGTTTGTAATGAAGCAGCAAATGTTTTTGGATATTGTTTGTGGAGTGCCACTGTTCTTCTGGGAAGCTGAGGTAATAATTGGAAGGGCATATTCAAGATGAGGTTAAAGGACTCCTTTACCTGTGGCTGTTTTTGCTGGCATAGTGAGGTAGGGAAAACTTTTGTTGGTCCAGAAGAGGAGGAGGATTCTGTATTTTTTCAGCGTGGTTCTGGAAATTAAGGGTTTGGCCCAGCCAAAGAATGGAATAGTCTCAATTGTGGAGTTGTTTATGTCTAAGATATGTAGGTTGTTGGGGGAATCAGGAGAATTTTTATGTGTACTGAACAGCATGGTTTTGGTTGTGGAGGGGTTGAGAAATAAGTTGTTTATTAGTCACTAAATGACTGACTGCAGGGCACACTGGAGCTGGGATTTGTTGTCTGAGTGATTTAGGCTGGATATGCAGATGATCATATCATCTGTATATTGGATAATTGTAAGTGGAGGGAGTTCATATGGGAGTTTGTTAATAAAAGTGTTGAAAAGGGGCTAGAATGAAACCCTTTGGGATCCCAGTAAGCAGAGGAAATTTCTTTGAGAAGGATGAATAGATTTTGACTTTAACATGTCTGCTTGTTAGGAAGTCTTAAACCATGGTAGGGTGTTTGTGTTAATTCTTATTTTTGTTCATTTTGTCAAGTAGAAGGGAGTGGACAGTAAGATGAATGTTCTTAGTGAGATCTATAAGGAGTGCCAAGTAAGGTTGCCTTTGTCAGTGTTTTGCAGTATGTCATCTGTTAGGGTACAGAGTGCAGTCATTGTACTGTGGCATGGACAACACCTATGATGCTTTTGGGAGAGAAAGTGGAATTGTTCTATCTTTTGTGACAGATGTGGGTAGACTATTTTTCCTAAGAGTCTTCCCTGGAATGGAAAAGGCAGGTCTTTTTAGAATTAGTATGTTTTGATAGTGGTTTAAATAGGGGAGTTTTCAAGATATGTAGTGCGATACTTTAGAGTAATAAAGGTTGTTTGCTTTTGTGTATATCCCGTGGAGCTTTTCTCCCTGGATTTCCAAAGAAATTTGGTTCTACCCAGCTGGACATCTCAGTCAACAAATCAAAGTAAATAAAGAATATTCATGACTAGATCCCTGTTAATTCTGCTGTTGAGTAGATACTTTCAGATGGTGTTTTAGCTTAATTGTACTCCATAATGTTTTATTATATTTTCTTACAAGATAAGAAAGTTGTTGATAAGATGTTCCAGAAGGCAGATGTGGGTACCAGCAGGTAAACCTTGAATCAATCAACATTAATTCATGACAAAGTAAACAAAAGTGGTAGATACAATGAGTAGTCCCAATTAACTCACACTTTTGTTGGATAGTAAGCTGATCCAATGGCAGAGAGGAACAGCTCTGCTCTTTGACACCTCAATGCAGTTTTGGTAAATAACTAAAAGGCCAGCCTGAAGAGAAAAGTGGATGTCTAGAGGCCTCCTCTGTGTCTTAAGTGGGAGGGTGAGGGAGAAAAGAAACACCAGAGTAGAAATTCCAAAATAGCAAAACAAATGACAAAACTGTTAAAAACAAAAAACAGCAAAACGGCAATGCTTTCCTTCTCACAAAATTTATTACGCAAGCGCTTTCGTTTGGACCGATATCCAAATTTCTTCAGACCTGGTCTGAAGAAGTTTGGATATTGGTCCAAACAAAAGCGCTTACATAATACAATTTGTGAGAAGGAAAGCATTGCTGTTTTGCTGTTTTTTGTTTTTTACCAGAGTAGAAATTGTTTTGAGACAACTCTTTGGTATACGGGGATATAGGGATAAAGCCTTAACTGTGTTACTTGTGACCTAAGATTGATCAGTTGATTAGGTGCTTGAAGGACCTGGCCATGGAGGATTGGAAAGAGTAGCCTCTTCTGGCTCACCTGCCCTGAGAGAGGTGAAGTAGTTCTAGGTAATATGTCTAGTAGACTCTGAGTCTACTGAGCCTGCTTTGTTTGAATGCATTCACATTTATAAGCCATGTATCTCTTTGCACACATGAGCAATATCTGGCCTTGGAAGAGATGTCAGGGGAAGGGGGTTGCTCCCAAGATAGGAGATGGTGGGCTGCCCCACAAGACCAGTAAGTTAGCGCATTCCTAACCACCCAATTCTTACTAGGGAATGGAAAGGCAATTGGGATTAATCAGCAGGAGCAAATGGGCTGTGGGGTTCTCACATAGTCCAGGGATGCCCAGCTTCCGTCACCCCTGGAACAAATGGTACAATTGAATGCAGGTACAGGAGCCATTAGGTAATGTTCTGCAGGGAGAAATTGTTGATGAGTTGTGACTGAATGGGATAGCTGAGGACAGTTACAGAAAATTGTAGGCTGTTATATTTGCTGCCGTGTGATAAATAACTATATTATATTTTAATAGTTCCTGTTTAAGGTTATAGAAGCACAGATGTTGATGGTGGTTAAGGAAGAAAGGCTGTTGCCAGCCTAAGTATTTCCATATGTTAAAGAGAGATTAAGGAGGAGAAAAAGAGAGTACTGTGATATTGTGTGTCTACAAAAACTCCATACACCAGTGGTTCCCAAATTTTTTCGATTCTCGGCTCCCTTGCTGAATCCAGGTTTTCCCAAGGCACCACTCCTGCGGTGCCCATAAGGTGCATAGAGCCAAGGATTATACCGCCTGTTGCCTAGCCCTGCTATGGTAGTTCTTCCATACCACACACGCACACTCAGACCTACAGCCAATTCAGAGTGTCCAGTCCACCTACTGTATGTCTTTGGAACATGGGAAGAAACTGGAGCATGAGAAGGTAAACCATCCGAACACAGAGAGGACATGCAGACTCCACACAGAGGGCACCCCAGTCAAGAAGCAAACCAGAGAACCTTTTACTGTGAGGTGAGAACTCTATCTGCTGTGCTACTGCCTCTGTTGGAAACCGCATCTACTATCCAACCATGATCTGATATATTCCAACAATATAAATATACCTGGGAATAAGTATGCTACCAGCACATCTGTGGACAGATAGATTTCTAGACACAACCACTAGAGTAAGAATGAAAACAATAAATATCTTTAATATTCTTGGCTTAAAAGCAAAAACATTAAAATATATAAAGTACTTAACCAAATCTAAACATCGTTGTTGATGCTTTACAAATGTGAAGTGGAACTTTAGTTTCAGTTTCAGATCCACCGCTTATAAGTGTAAAGTTTTACACTAGTGTTAAAGTGAGTATATGCTAGTTATAATGTTTAATTAAACAAATGTGTGTATATTATACATTGTTACGTGTTTATGAGTGTTTTAATATGTTTTACTGCATATGAACAAGCTAACCAGCATATTTTAATGCACAAGGAACTAAACTGCCCATCATATTATTCTTCCATAAACACAGTGAAAAGGGTGTGAACAAATTTCATCCAAAATATTTGCAAACCAGCTGCTTGGGAAAGGAATCATTGCCGCCTTTAATCTATTCAGACAACTGGGAGTTACACAATATAGCGATTATTAGGTTAGCTCGAACACTCAGGCCAAATAAGAAGCTGTCAAGCAACTTATTTGTTTAAAATTATGCCTAGACATTTTCGAACTAGTCCATCAAAAAGTGCCATCTATTTACGATCCTGTAAAGACCTGGAGATGAGTAAACCTTTGGCATTATGTTAAATAAGCCCTATATGTACAGTACGTGAATTTTAGTGACTATTTGCATGCAGACACATGATGTTACACAATTCAATATAATGCACTTTGCTGTAAGGTCTTCAGAGTAATTGCAACACATTGTTATTTAGCTGGCTGAAGAATAATAAGGTACACTTCATAGACTATCACAGAGTTCCTAAAGTCTGGTGAGATTTCTTCTCGAAGTTACTAAATCTAGACAGAGGTAGTCTAATCAACTGTTTTCTTAGCCTTAAGTAAGTAATGTTCCAACATTATCTGAAGAGAAATTAAGTTTGTCTAGCACATAATTAAGACTGACTTTCCTGAAATAGAAGAGGACTCTCTAATTCTTCAGTAGGCTTTGCTAGTGATTACACTTATTTCTAGTTTTCAAAGAAATTTATTCCCTTTTGTGGTTGTGCTAACTGTAATTGCTTGTATTTGAATTGCAACACATGCTTTTATCTAAGTATTTTTACAGGGCAAGGATATAACATAGCCGGAAATGCGTGAGCTCCTTGCTCAATTCCGACAGGCTGGTAACCCTTACAGAGCTGACATAATTGTGCACGTGATGACGTCAGCTCAAACAGAGCAAAAATTAAAAAACAAAAGAAAAAAAATCGTAAATGAAAAGTATTAGTTCATGGCGCCCCTGTGAGGAAGCCACTTTGGGAACCCCTGCCGTACACTATTACTCTTTGTTAATCAGTATGGACAACTAAAATGATGAAAGCAGAGTAGGGCAGACAACAAGAGTAGGTAAAGAACACTTGGTATACCTAACTATTCATTTCCCTACCTTTTTGTTTCACTACAGGTCCTGTATAAGCAACATCATATTGTTGTATTGTGATTGATTACATTTATTTTGAAAATTGCTTATTTAATATGCATGAGATGCCTCTTGCATTGTTTCATTCTTTTGCCATTTCTGACCCAGAAAGAATGTAGCAATAAACCATAATTTTTCTGCAAGATATACCTTTCATAGATTGAATGCCAGCAGCATGTTCCTGGGGTGTTTTCCTGTTTTTAAAATTGGCTTAAGCAGATATAGACTGCTGGTAATACGACAGTTGACTACTGACATCGACTTTGCAAAGTGCTACACTTGAATAAACAAAGGCAAATTAAGTGACAGTAACACAGAAACCTGAAACTTTTTGAGTATGTAGAAAAGCTGGCCCACGTTTTTATTTACTTACTACATGCAGATCTTGGGTACCCACCTGTTTATTTACTTACTACATGCAGATCTTGGGTACCCACCTGTTTATTTACTTACTACATGCAGATCTTGGGTACCCACCTGTTTATTTACTTACTACATGCAGATCTTGGGTACCCACCTGTTTATTTACTTACTACATGCAGATCTTGGGTACCCACCTGTTTATTTACTTACTACATGCAGATCTTGGGTACCCACATGTTTATTTACTTACTACATGCAGATCTTGGGTACCCACCTGTTTATTTACTTACTACATGCAGATGTTGGGTAACTAGCACTTCATCATTTTCTTGTTGCATCATTTCTCAGAATTGTTGATATCATACGTTTGAGGCATGGCCTGCAGTTTTGAATTCCCTCACTGACCTGGCCTTGTTTGGTCTTCTACATGAAGGCTGTAGCCATGGTTTGTCAGCAGTATGTTGTAATCAACGTCTGTTTTTGTAACAATGTTTTGTATAGATTTATACCAGCACTATTCTCTGTGCACTTCTGCTTTTGAATGGCTGGATTCCTGTTGCACCCCCAAGTTTGGATGTCTTTAGGAGGCTGAGGCCATAACATTTTCACTAGTGCTGGTGATACACCAAACCATATAATTTCAGTTGCAGAATATGTTGTTTCTATAACTATTAACTCATCACAGCCAAGCGATGCCTCCTGGTGTTTCTGCAGTTACATCCTACTGACACCTGTATACAACAAACTCTGATGTTCATATTTACATTAATAATTCAAAAACTATATTGTATACAAGGTATTAGGCAATTTTATCTTAAAGCTTACACAATGGCTAATACAACTATATTGATGTCTGACCTCTATCTATTGCAAATAAAGTGATACTGAATATTATTTATATACTATTTATTTGTATTGTAATACATTTTCATATTTCTGTAAATATCTCAACAATCAAGGGACACACACAGAGCTGCTTTGCTTCAGATGAAAGCTCACAGCTTTATGAAGAAATTCTTCTGGCAGCATGTGTGTCGCTTGCGGTCTAGGTCAGTTTATCAAATGACCAAATTATCAAAACCATATGGTCGACAGTTCATTTTTATTAATTTATTTATTTTACATTTGTTGACCGGGTTTGTCTGATTGAGCTGATAGCCCTTTTTCAGCAGAGGCCCGGGCAGAAAAGCTCCTCAAGTTTTCAATAAAAGTAATAAAAATTAATAATGACGTTTCAATTGTGACAATACAAACATAAAAATTACAGAGTTTAAGTTGCCATTATCATGTTATGTGTAAAAAATAAATGCACAGTTTGAATAACTTAGGTAATGAAGTTAAAGTTAGTATGGATAATACAGGTAATATGAAAATAAATACTTATTTAAGACTGAGTGAACCATTCTGACTGAGATTGTGGTGAAGTCAGGATCAGGGAATTTGCCCTTTTCCCCACTGTAGTGCGATGTCGACGTTGGTATAAATAATTGAAGTTGAAGTACAAACTCAAAAGAGATCCATTGGAGAGAATGAGTTAACAGAAAAGAAAGGGAAATTAGCATTTCTGAGAGCAGGGGTAAGAGTTGTGTACAAAGAATACAACACTTTTGAAAGATTTGTAAGAGGAATATAAAATAGCTCAACAAGGTTGCCCTCAGTATAATGAAAGAATATTGGCAGTTCTTCCAAGTGAAAAAAATGTTTGCACATTAGACACAGAAGGGCATTTTTTTCCTGTATTTATCATGTCTTTAAGCATACGTCACAGCTGCATGGACAGATTATGTCTCAATCTGTGAGGTTGGCTGGGTTTTTCTGTATTGCAAGAATGCCCCATAGTGAAGACAGACAAGCTTATCATCTCAAATGATACTTATCTCTTTGCTGAGTGATGACATTGAACATACCAATATAAGAGTGCAGCATTTTGCTGCAATAAGCATTTGCCTCCTACTGAAATGCATGCACTTTCTTTTCTCAGCAGCTGTGACTAATGGCTGTTGAAAGTGTTCAAATTAAAATGGCAGATATATTGTGGCAGAGATCAGTTCAAAGTGAAATGGTAGCAACGTTGTTTATTAAGACATTACACTACTACCAAATACATGAAAATCCTACCACTTTTACTAGAAAGGTATCCACAGAGGGAAGAATTAGGCTCCTTTATAGAGTTTGTGCACTTAGGGACAGCCATTCAGAAGGCTTATAACTGTACACTCTTGTCAAATTATATTTTGTGAAAATCCTTGCTGCATGTCTAGATTACTTGCCAAATAAAAGTGCTTTTTACAATTTATTTATTCTGAATTTAATGCAAAATAAATGTAAGGTTTGAAGATTAATGATTTTTTTTGTAAATCTTGATAACTGCATGCATTAAATGCTGCATTAATTTTGGCATTTTTTTTATTTCTTTAAAAATAGAACATAAACAAGTTTAGCGGATTCCTTTTATCTTATGACCTAAACAAGATTCACAGTTTACTTTAGAGTAGGCAGCATATGTGGTTGATTCAGAAACATGGCTTACGGAACTGTGCTGCAGCAAAACTCACATGATATGCAAGGGCATGTAGATGAGCCACACAGATTAAATAAGTGAAGGTAGTTAAGATGGCAGATCACTTCACAGATATGAAATGACTGCAGTATGTGGCATCTTTATGTTGCCTTGCATGTTAAGATCTGTGATGTACATGACTGGTAGGAATAGCTGCATTAGTGGTATGACAGCTGCTATGAGCAGCCTTTAATGGAATAAATCCTTACATTGATGTCTACTGTTCACCTAGGCTGTGCAGGCATGTGCACTGACTGACAGCACTGCTCAGCATACATCAGCATATAAACACAAATATTAGGGTGGCCTGGGCAAAGTGATCATCACTCACATAGATGGGGAGAACACAGTGTTGGGTGACTGCAACAATAACATGAGGAATACGGCCATGGGACATAAGGGCAGACATCAACTATTGTGTGAGAGGTTGTGAGGAGGCAGGGCCAATGTCTTCCAAGAAAGATGTAGGGGTGCCACTGTGGGACCATCATTGGAAAAGGACATTTCCCACAGGCAGACTCTAATGTTATGCACAGGTGTGCCAGTGCCCTACATGCTTCTTGCTTGGACATCTGGATGCCTCCAACATCCACACTCATTCCAATGAATAACACCTGTGGAGTGACTTTCTTGCACCACTTGCCTTTAGTGCCCCTGTAGTCAACCCTTCATACATTCCAATTCCATCTACATCACAACGTGGCCCTCACTCTCATTAGCTTTGTAGTGATTCAGTGCTGACATTATCAGAAGGGGGTTGTTCTCTGTGTCTGGAAATCAGCTGTTCTGCAAACTCTACTATTCTGATCCCTGTCTATATATCATGCTGACAAGAGCTAGTTAACATGGTGAGTATGCAAATGAATCTAATAGCACTGAATTGCTTTCATGCTCAGTGGAATATTAATATAAACAGTATGCATCATGCATGATTCAGAACATGACAAAGAGGTTATTCTGTTGGTATCCGGAGTTGGAGAGTGTAATGAGTGCCTTTGCATTGAGCTATGTTACACTGCATAGGATTAATGTCAGTGTGGGCACATGGCTACTTCAGGCTCTTTGAAGAAAGTAGGTATCTTGCATGAGTTGGCAAAAATACTGAGAGATGCCACTGGCATCATCCTTTCAGGTGAGAAATGCTCTCATCAGTGCAGTGACCTAAAGTGGTGTCACCCTGACCTGCTTCACCAGTGGGAGTCAGGGGTTTGGGTGATTAAACTAGAAATACATTGTATGCATTTTTTTCAGTACTATTGTCTTTTACTGCCTTGAATGTTGCACATATATGTTTAACAGTACGTATTTTGTTTTCGGGTATTGGTGGATCAAGAACTGAACATAGCTTGTTGCAACAGAAAGCAGAATAACCTCTACAGGCAGTGAAGGGTGTATGTGTTGTGTGGTAGTACAGTTTATAACTGCAGTGGTATTTTTCTCTTACAAGTGTGTTTGATGTTTTTTTTTTCCTGTTCTGTCATCCATCTGTGGGTCCACCATGGAAGAGTAGTGTCCCTGACTACCTCAGCATCTGTCAGCTGCTGCATCTGAATTCAAGATCTCAGTGGCTATCAGGCATGTCTCTCAGCAGCAGGGGTTGATGGATTCTCTGCTAGAGGTGACCTAGAAGAGTCACTTTTGCCCTCTGTGTCTGCATCTCTGGAGTACGGTATGTATGGTTCCTCTCCTGAAGCTTGACAGGAAATGTCCTTGCATGAGGTACAGAGGTTGGTCAGGCCAAGGTGCATCAGCAGCTGGATAGTTGCACTGATGACATTAACCACCTTCTTATGTGTCAGGTGAAATTGCTTGACCAACAAACCGCAGATACTGGGCTTTTGGAGGAACAACTGGCCTATAGCATTGACCACCAAGGTGAGTGCTGTCAGGGTTTGTTGTGCTTTCATCTGGAATGTCAGCCAATTATGCCAGATCCCCACTGTATCCCCACTCTGATTTGTTCCCTCCCTAATGGGTCATTCCCTATTACTTGTTCATTTTCTATCTGTTCCAGTCACCATTTGTCCACCCTTTGCATGTATGCATGCATTTACCATCCTCCTCACCATTTGTCTGTATACTGCCCCTGTCTGCCTGTGTCTGTGTACTGTGTTTGTCTGTCTGCCTCTGCTACCCATCTTTCTCCTTTATCCCATTCACAGCTTCATTACCTTCCCACCTAGCCATCTTTTGTAATATTACTAAAGAGGCTCTTATAAAAAAAATTATGGCTATCCTACTGTGTTAACCTATGCTTGCTTTTGTCCCCTTTCCTACTTTCCTCTATACACCATTTCCTCCCCATTCATATGCTGGACAAGATTGCCACTGTGCTGTACACATTTATATAGGTCTTCCTCTGTTAACCTCTTTGCTGTCCTTTCTGTACCAGCCGGACACTAGCTGCAGCTATGCAGCACTACATTGTGTGCATGAGCATGTATTGACTAGGCCTCACTAGACTGCCTTAGCAGTGTTGTCTGTCATGTCAGCCATGCATGAGCTTTTTCTTCCCCTTTTGGCTTTTCCCAGTTAGGGGTCACCACAGCGGATCACCTGTCCGCTCATGATTGGCAGTGGAGTTTTATGGTGTCGAGTTGCCAGCCCGGTGCCCAACCTTCCACAAGAGAAGGCACACACATGCACGCACTCACACCTAGGGCTAATTTAGAGCATCCAATCCACCTACAGCATGTCTTTGGGATGTGGGTGGAAACCGGAGCACCCAGAGGAAACCCACGCGACCACAGGAAGGACATGCAGACTCCGCACAGAAGGCACCTCAGCCGAGGATCGAACCGGAGAACCTCTTGCTGTGAGATGGCAATGCTAACCGCTGCACTGCTGTGGCCGCCCATGCTTGATGCTGTACTGTTACTCCTGTTGTAACATCACCTGGCACTGTCTGTTCCATTATCTCTGTGCTTCTCTTTTTAATGCAGTCTCTTGCACAATATGCAGGCACTATTCACTGCCAAATTCATTTCTGATTTTCTCTATGGCACTTCGCACAATGATTTCCTTGAATATTAGCAATGCGCAGGCATGCATTTCTTATTATGAATCTCAACCCTAATTTTTTGGAAGGCTCCAGAATATGTACAAATGTATATATTTTTTTATTTCATTTTAGTATTTTTGATTCTGACATAAATATATTCCTGTTATTGTGGATGTTATCATTTCTGACTTAAAATTCTGATGATTCTGGGCTTCTTTATTTTGTGATTTATCTTCTGAATATGGTCACAGTCTCCCAAGTTCAAAGAAAGTGAAAACGTGGAATTGTATGGGTTACAGTGACTGTTCCCTGTCCTAGTGTACAGTATGATTAAAAGTATGCTTCTCTCTGTGTGAAGGGAGCAGCGATCAGTCCAATTTCCAAACTTATATGAGTAAGCCCTCTGGGTTATTTAACTTCCTAACTGGATAGGTGGGCTGGTCAGATGTGCCAAATACTGACATCAGTTGTGCATTTCCACTAAAAATACCATAGCTTCAGCCGTGAAGATAAATTTTCTTATTTTTTCTTCATTCCTTGTCACTTTTGTTTCACAAATATTTTCCTTTGCCAAAATCAGAAATGTACATTAATAATTTATATCATCCATTTCACATGCTTAACCTTTAACTGCAGAGTTTAGTAGATAATAGGCTGACGATTGTTAATACTGTCCTCAAAATATGCAGTCAGAAATATACAACCCCTTACAAAATTTACACGACATGTCTATGGTTTCTGAAGCATAACATGGTCTTGCAGAGGTATATGAATTTTGCTTTTTCCTTTGATCATTTGGTTGCTTTTCACTTTTTTCTATTAACCATTCAAGATATAAATGACTTTCATCTGTCTTCTTTTTCATAATTCATTACTTTTGCAGCTGTGATCAACTTACTAAGAGGTAGCAAAACTCGAGTTTTTGAAAGCAAAGAATGCCTCTTGTAAAGTACTTTGCTAGTTTATATTATTGTCTACAGTATAGGCCCAGGTTTGCAACTTCCACCTTTTGTAAACTTGCTTAACTGCTTAAAGAAAAAAACACTAAATATAGTGTAATTTCTGTTCTGCAACACTTTTCTTCTGGGATTATCAGGTTGTAGATCAGTGCTAGCATGACATTCTGTGGATTAGGTTACATGAGATCCAACTCAAGAAAAATTGTATACGGTTCCAAGATGGCTGCACACAGAGCAACAGCATAACTTCAGCTCTCCCAGTGTGAAAACAGAAACTGAGAAAAAGGAGTACCACTGAAAAATTCAGTTACTGGCTAGTAAATACACTGCTGGGATGCCAGCAAAGAATAAATTTAAAAAGCCTGAAAGAAAATCAACCAGAAAAGGTGAAGAGAAAACACTGCCTGGGAAGGATTCTACAGCTGTTCAGCAAAAATCAGTTCAGGTTTCAGCTTTTTTCAAGAAAAAAATGGCTTCCAGTAATTTAGTGGAAAAATGAATCAAACATACTCAGAGGTGGTTGAAATAAATGAAACACTGAAGGAATATATAAATTCAAACAACAACAGGCTGAAAAAATAGAAGCTTTAACTAGACATTTTGATATATGGATAAAACTGCAAAAATCAGAGGCTGACTTGAAGAAAAAGATGACTGAATACGAAGTCTCTCAAGAAGATCTGTTTAAAAAATTGTAAAGTTAGGAGACTGAGTGTGCAGATAAAACCTGAGATTTTCTGCTATACCAGAGAAACTGGAAGGAACAGACTGTATTAATGTTATGAAAGCACAAATGAGCAACTGGGACTGGTGTTCCACAGCAGAATTTCTTAACTGAAAGGGCAAATTAAGTATGTGCTTCAAACCTGGCCATGATAAAGCAGGCAGGACTTATATTACTAATGACCAAAGAATGTTGGTAAGGCAGAAAAGGCAGAAGCACAAACGAAACAAGTAACCACAAATAAATGCATCTGCTACGGTACCCAAAGTTGTCACAGAACACTCAGAGGATAAAGTAAACAAAAATTTTATTGAAGTCATTAAGCACTTTTATTTTCAAATAAGACTTCTTCGGAATAATAGATACAGTTTGTAAGACCAGTATTTATAGAATTAAAAGTAAATCATTAAAACAGAATTTTTACATCACTTCCTGTAACATTACCCCTAAAAAACTTAAAGTGAAAGACCACTATTTTCTATTTGTATTGGGTACAATTCACCACACAGAAGTTAAAAAATACTGTTTAAGAATCCTACCTTGTCTAAGCTTTGCCTTTTTTAGATAAGATAGGATTCATAAACTGAAATGCAACAGTGGTAAAATATTGAATGTAACAAGTAGTAAAGATGGGAAGATTAACTTTGGTTATTATTGTACGTGTTAAAGATATTTGAGTAAACAAGTACTTTTTAGTTGTAAGAAATATAGATTTTTACAGTATAACGAGAAAAAAAGAGTGGACAAATGCAAGTTTAATGTTCATATGCTGTGATCTTGGGCTGCCGGGGGTCGGGATGGTGTGTAAAATGCACTGATTATATTATATGTAAAATTAGGATATTTTCACTGTTTATTTTACAAGGGTGAATGTCTGGATTACTACCTTTGGCTTAAGCTGTAAACAGATGTTTTTGTAAACATGTAGGCTTTAGAAATAAGAAAAAATGATGAAAGCCATGAAAATGCAAATGTTCAGTGGGGTTGAGATGTCTGCAGCTGAAGGCAACTGTGCATTCTTTTCTGAGTGAAATTTCAAAGACTCACTGTTGAGTACATATCCATGGAGACAAACATCAGGTTCTGATGAAGTCTGCTAGCCAGATGAAAGTGCTTAACCTGTTATGTGAATCTATTTGTGTGTTATTAAACGTTTCACAGTCCGAGCCGAGGCATCATTCATCTTATTTCCTGCACCAGACTGTTTAATCGTTCATTTACATTGTTAGTAGGGCTGCAATATTGATAGATGAGGAAAAACAGACAAAAAATGGTAGATTTGTGGTAGAAGGGGGCTATTGGCAAGGGAGGAGGATTACAATGGCATGTGTATAAATTGCACCGAAAACTGCTATTATGGAGCTTAAGATAATTTTGGGAGAAATAATCAGCTTTCAGCAGGGAATATTATTTACAGGTGGGGATTGGAATTTGATTTGCAATAGAAAGGATGTATCAGGGACTGGAAAAAGACAATATAACAAAAAGGGTAAATTTCTGAAGAAATCTATGAAAATATTTGGTATGAATTCAGTAGAAGGAACTTGGACAAAGGTACAATAAGTGGGCTAGACTAAATATAAATTATATTTCACAGGAACATGTGCATTTAATAGAAAGATTCAACACACCCAATAACTATTTCTGATCATGCATCAATAAAACCTAGATAAAAATGCAAGGTAATGAAGTTAAAATAAGATACTGATGCTTTCCCACCTAGTATTAAAAAGAGAAGAATGTAAGGAATGTGTAGTGGAAATTATTTGAGAGTTATTAGGGAAGATAGAAATATCTTCAGAAGTTATAGCTAATGATTGGGATAAAATGAAAATGGAGTTTAAAAATGGGGTTGAAATAAAAGAGAAAGACACGTGGTTAGAAGTAGTAGAAATTACTTAGAGGGGCTGACAAAGGTTAAAGTATTGCCAAATAAGTGGAATCTCACAGAACATGAGAAGGAGCAAATGCAGAGTGCTAAAAAGAAAATAAGTGCGTATCTGGATAATATGCATGAGTTTAGAAAGATTGCAGTTAAGCAAATATTTTTCATAAAAGCCCCAGAGCACAAATAACAGAGCTCCTGTAGAAGTTTTTGAGATATTCTGAATATTTTATGAAAATTTGTATAAAGCAGAGAAATGCAGAAATCAAGAAAGAGTACAAATGGAAATGTTTATAGAAGACTTAATTATGCCAAGGTTAGAGGCAGACAAGGCTGAACAACTAACAGTTAAGATATGAAGTGATGAGATAAAAGAGCAATGAACAATCAGTCTTCAGGAACAGATGGCATTCCTGTGGAAGTCTGGAAATTAGGAGGGAAGAAAGTGATAAAGATCTGAAAGATTTTGTTTAGTAGTATTTTAAAAGGAGGAGAAGCACCAACATCTTGGAAGAAAGCTGTGGTAGTTGTATTACCTAAAGATAGCAAAGAAAGACCCTTCAGACCCAGCTTCAATTTTAAACCATGATTATAAAGTGTCTATGTTTACAAAGATTATTTGTTTGAAACTGCAATACCCATGAACAGCCCCATATGAACTAGCAACAGAGAATATACAAATGTAGGAGATCATCATGGTAGAATGATTCAAAGACATCTAGAAAGGTGATGCTACACACCCATGTACACCTAGATTGAGTGCTGTGATTTGTGGAGTACATTGTGGATGATATGTTAGCTATAGCAGCAGCAGTAACTCAGCAGTGTGTGTTAGTAGCTGCCATCATAACCAGTGCTAACATAGTTACATGTGGTGGCTGTCCACTGCTAAGGATTGCTTCCCAAGAACTACATCCATAAAATATGCACACATATACTTGACAAAATGGACTGTGCGTATGATTAGCAAACAAGCTTGTTATATACCACATACAGTGCTGTGCCTTGTATACAGCTTTACTCAAATTTTTTCAGTTTCTTATCTTTAGCACATCAAAGGAACATTTGCAGTTGTCATTTTTTGTAAATTGTAATCCATCCATTAAATCCCTATGAATTCCAACTAACTTTGTAGGATGAAATCAGAATTAACAGCGTCCCTCTTCCTTTTGAAAGAGATACTTCCTTATGACCGTAGACTTATAACCAGTTTTGCTGCATTCAAATGCACAGTTATGGCACACTGTGTACAAAATAGAAGCTGTGCAGATTGCAAGAAAGCAAGATACTGTCCTTGGTTGAGACTCATAGATGGGCTGTGCCTCACATACTGTCTTCACACAAAACAGCAGAAAATTGATCACTTCAGAGTCAACCAAGAATACATTACAGATCCTAGGTAAACTGTGTTGCCCATGCCTGGAATTGAGCTATATGTATAATAAGCCCATTCCTGTAAATACTAATGTATGGGCAACACAGAACATTCTAGTTATAGGGACCTTTCAGCAAACTACGTAGGATACATTAGGCATATTTCAGGCCTTGAGTACTTAATTACTTAACATCATACAGCAACATGTGGAGGAGCATATCTGTTCTCCAAGGACACCGGGGGAGAACCAGCACATGTAGGCACTCTATAAGATTGCATGATGTCCTGAGTACCATAGATTGCACCCATATTGCTATTTAAGGCACCATTTGGTCCACTTTCATGGGCACAGAGGCTCTCTAATATGGGACACCCTGTGTATATCAGCCTCATGTTTCAGCCATCACATGGTTACAGTTGCCACAGCCAGCAGAGTAGAACTGGAAGGCTGTCATAACATGACACATGGATGCAGTTTTAGATGCAACATTCTCCACTAGTGACTTGAATTATAGTATTGTCTTACTCTTCTGACACTCCAAGTCACTGTGCAGTTGGTGCATGTCCTCCCACATGCAACAGAGCATGCTTACCTGCTTCAATATGCTGTGTGTAATTTGCATTTAGATCACTGACCTCTCCATACAAATTTCATCATCACCCTTTTTACTTTATTGTACCAACTAAATGTAGGTAGAGAAAGTGAATGTTACAAAGAAAATAAAACTAAATACAGAATTAGCTTTTTAATAATATCATTTCACCCACAAAATGAAAAATACAAATAATTTACTGTTCTTAATCTTCCTTAAGTCTTCTCATAATAATTCATATAGGTTCCTGTTAAAATATTTTCATGTGTGGTATCATATTTAATTCTTAAAACAAATTCAGTAACTAAAGGGATATTTAATAGATCATCTTTTTCAACATTATAATTCATAACTACTGCTAATCTTTCTGATTTCATATAATTAATTACATATCCTATAGTATCATCTGTGTATGCTATTATAGACAGTTCTATATTGTTAATACTCAAAGGTGTTACTTCTTTTTGAATTTTAAGTAACAAAAGAGTTATTACTACTGTATATAGAGAAGCTGATAATGGGCAGCCTTATCTAATACCAGAAGAACATCCAAATAGTCTTGATTTTTGATTAGCTACTTTAAGCTGAGCTTTTGTTAATCTATATAAATTCTTAATGGATGCAATATTGTTATAAATAAATTTATAATAGGCAAGGTTTCCCATATCCTTGCAGCTAGCTTCAATATATTTTGCCTTCTCATGATCCGAGCTACTGTGCAAGAAACAGATCACAGCTTGCAATATTATATTTGTCTCATATGTTGCTCTATTACGGCAGAACCCAAATTGTGTTGGAATCAAACGTGTTCTAATTTTCTTATTAATTGCCCTTGTTATAATCCTATGATCAATATTCATAATAGATATGGATCTGTAATGTTTGGGGTAAATCACACTTTTAGAATCTTTTCTGATTAAAATAATTTCTTCAAGATTTGTTGAGTTAGGTGTGTTCCAACCTAGAATAGATAAATTTTGTACAATTTATAATAAGTAGGGAGCAAATTATTTTTGAAAAACTGTGTGTCATTGGTGCAACAGGTAGCACTCTTACCTTTCATGCAGTAGACTTGGTGTTCTATTCCCACAGCAGGTAGTTAAATTGCTGACATTACAGTGCATAAGGTCAGTGTCATCATTTGGATGAGATTTTAAACTGAGACCTCATCTTCTGGAGTTAGTGGTAGCTTAGGTGGATGGTTAAGAGTTTTGTTAATTTAAAACATTATTTATGATACTATTTACAAACTTGCATATTTACAATTTATACTGTATGCAAGTTTCCATTCTTTTTTATGCAGTCATAAACATCTTACTATTATTATGTTAAACTTCTATCTTCATTATCTTTGTTTGACCACCACTCCTTTTCCACAACCATCTAATTTTATTCTTAAAATTACAGTTAGTCTCCATTTACCATTAAACATGATTCCATATATCTTTTCATTCCAAACTGTCCACACAATGTTAAATAATCTTTTATCTATTTTACTAACATATTCCTTATTTTTATGGCTACAACATCCATACATAATCATATCCATATTTATTTAATTTACCTCATTTATATTTTCAAAGAACTTTCCTTCACATAATTTTTCCCAAAATTTTGCAATCTTATACATTGTAAGAAAACATGCTTCATAGATTTTTCTTTATCACAATGTATAAAACTCCAGATTTATTATAGTTAAACATCAATGTACATAACATATAACTTCTTTCATCCTGACTTTGTTTCTCATAATAAATATAATATCATCTGCATAAGTAGCAATACTGGAATATTTATGCATATTTATATTTGTAATACATTCATAATGCAACACATTCATAACTAATGCAAATAATATGCTACTCATAGGACATCCCTGACATATGTTGTTCTTTATATCTATTTCTTTGCTTAACCATCCATTCACTAAAATTATTGCTTTATTTTTATTACATGTAAACAACATACATTCTTCATTTTCTCACTGATGTTATACTCTTTGATAATTGTCCACAAAAGTTCATGCTGTACTCTATCAAATGCTTTAGTTAAATCCCTGTCATGGCCTTGGTCTCTTCAGTCCTGCTTATAATATCATCCACAATTTAACTTACTATTAATAATAATTTCTGACATAATTTTCCCTTTAAACTTTATATCCTGTCTTCCATAATACATTTAGTTTTACTTTCCATTCTCATCTGAATTATTTAAAAAAACATCTTATAATCTGCAGTGTTCAATACTATAGGTCTTCCATTTTCAATGTTATTTTTATATTTCTTTTCCATACAAAATTAAGTATGCCACTGCATAAATCTTTATACAGAAAAACTTCATTTAACCCATCATTTATAACTTTTAATAAGTGTTTTTTTCTGCTGGTCTGTAAAATTATTATAAAATTGTTATCCTATTCCATATGGTCCTGAAACTGACTGCAAATTAACTTGTCCAAGTACCTTATCTAATTCATATAATGAAATCTCATTTTCCAATTCTTTATTTGCTTATTCTATTGATTTTTTAACAAACCATTCTTTTTTGTACTTTCTACATTGAAACGTTTTCTTTACATAATTTATTATATTTTTTATTTGCTCCTCAGATCTTCTTACCTCTTTTGTATCATCTTTCATTTCTCTCATTATAATAGTATTCTCTTTAACTATACTACTCATATAAGCTGATATCTCTTCTTTTTTACTTTGTAGGTAATATCTTTGCTAAAATAATAATTCTTTAATTTCTCTTGATTCTTGTCATAAATTTTCCATTCTGACAATATAATAATGTGAGATCTGTCCATAATTGCATGCTTATTTTCTTTTCATTTTCATTCCATAATTTCTCATTTATTCTTTGCTAATCATTTTTCCAGTCTGACACACTCCTTATTTTCCTGTATCTCTATACAAATCCCATCGAGCTACGCGCTTGAGAGACTTGAACCTCAGCACTGAAATAAATAGGACTTGCTGGAGGGACAGATTCATAACCCAGAGGCTCCCTTCACTCTGGAATAAAATCCCAGTCCAGGTTAGGCAGAATCCCTCATTGACTCTCTTCAAGAGGAATCTTGATGAGTGGATGGGAGATCATAGGTTTATCCCGGGTATCACTTCTGTGTCACTGTTAGACAGAGGCACAGTATACTAACCTCGAAAAAGGGCATAGCAAAATAAATTTAAAATGGGTGGCGAAAGCCAAACACATTCTGGCTAGGCTTATAAATGCCCTAGGGCAGATAGCCTAGTATGAACCTATGAACCTATGCCTGAGTGATCTGAAAAGCTCGTTACAGACGTTTCTGCCTTAGGTATATTTAAACTTTGTGATATAATAAAATAATCATTTTCAGTTATATATACACCTCAGCTATATGTCCAGAAATTATTGTTCCAAATCTGTAAATTGTCACATTTTATAATTCAAAAATTTTCTTAACATTACTTCTCCTCTTCTTCTTTTTTACTCTCAAATCACAATTAAAATCACCCATTGATATTCTTTTCATGTTAATTACTACATAATCCAGAATTTTATGAAAAACATTTGTCCTTGTAACATTGGCATACGATGATATAATTCTATATACTTTCCTACAAAGTGCAACTATGACAGGACATAATTCTTTTCATAGGTTCCATATATCTCCTCACAAAAGTTTCTTTGTCATCTTTCTTTTGTCAAAAATATTATATATATTTTTACATCAACATCACACTTAGCACACCAATATAGGATGTCTATCCTTCTATTTATGTTTTTCATACTATTTAAATTCACTGAAAAAAAACTCTAAAATTGTAATTGCAGTGCAATGAAAAAGTATTTGTCCCCTTCCTGATTTCTTATTTTTTGCATGTTTGTCACACTTAAATGTTTCAGATCATCAAACAAATGTAAATAATAGACAAAGATAACCCAAGTAAACACAAAATGCAGTTTTTAAGTGATGATTTTATTTATTAAGGAAAAAAACTATCCAAAGCTACATGGCCCTATGTGCAAAAGTAATTGTCCTCTAAACCTAATAACTGGTTGTGCCACCCTTAGCAGCAACAACTGCAATCAAGCAGTTGTGATAACTGGCAATGAGTCTTTCACATAGCTGTTGAGGAATTTTGGCCCACTCTTCTTTGCAGAATTGTTTTAATTCAGCCATATTGGAGGGTTTCCAAGCATGAACCACCTTTTTAAGGTCATGCCACAGCATCTCAATTGGATTCAAGTCCGGACTTTGACTAGGCCACTCCAAAACCTTCATTTTGTTTTTGTAAGCCATTCAGAGGTGGACTTGCTGGTGTGTTTTGGATCATTGTCCTGCTGCAGAACCCAAGTGTGCTTCAGCTTAAGGTCACAAATGAAGGGCGGACATTCTCCTTCAGGATTTTTTGGTAGAGAGCAGAATTCATGGTTCCATCCATCACAGTAAGTTGTCCAGGTCCAGAAGCAGCAAAGCAGCCCCAGATCATCACAGTACCACCACCATGTTTGACTGTTGGCGTGATGTTCTTTTTCTGAAATGCTGTGTTACTTTTATGCCAGATGTAACGGGACACCACCCAAAAAGTTCAACTTTTGTTTCGTCAGTCCACAGAACATTTTCCCAAAATTCTTTGGGATCATCAAGATGCTTTTTGACAAAAGTGAGATGAGCCTTTATGTTCTTTTTGGTCAGCAGTAGTTTTCACCTTGGAACTCTGCCATGCATGCCATTTTGCCCAGTCTCTTTCTTATGGTTGAGTCATGAATGAACACTGACCTTAACTGAGGCAAGTGAGGCCTGCAGTTCTTTAGATGTTGTTCTGGGTTCTTTTGTGACCTCTTGGATGAGTCATCACTGTGCTCTTGGGGTAATCTTTGTAGGCCAACCACTCCTAGGAAGGTTCACTACTTTTCCATGTTTTCTTCATTTGTGGATAATGGCTCTTGCCATGGTTCGCTGGAGTCCCAAAACTTTAGAAATGGCTTTTTAACCTTTTCCAGACGGATAGATGTCAGTTACTTTGTTTCTCATCTGTTTCAGAATTTATTTAGATTGTGGCATGATGTCTTCCTTTTTGGGATCTATTGGCCCACTTCACTTTGTCTGACAGGTTCTATTTAAGTGATCTCTTGATTCAACAGGTCTGGCAGTAATCAGGTCTGGGTGTGGCTAGTGAAATTGAACTCAGCTTTCCCAAAAATGTGATTAACCACAGTTGTTTCATGATTTAACAAGGGAGGGCTATTACTTTTTCACATAGGGCCATGTAGGTTTGGATAGTTTTTTTTTCTCCTTAATAAATAAAATCATCACTTAAAAACTGCATTTTGTGTTTACTTGGGTTATCTTTGTCTAATATTTGTCTAATATTTAAATTTGTTTGATGATCTGAAAGATTTAAGTGTGACAAACATGCAAAAAAATAAGAAATCAGGAAGGGGGCAAATACTTTTTCATTGCATTGTATGTCTGTTGTAGCTTACCAGAAATTATGTGAATCTGAAGAATTTATATCATCCGCATTTTCCTTTTTTTCCCTCTTTTTCACTTAACCCTTTAAACCTATTTTTTCTGTCTCTTGCTCTTTTGCCAATATAATTCTTTTTACCTTTCACTATTTTCCAGTTTATGTCTTCCAGTCACTTCTTCTATATTATCTTCTATTTAATTTTTCTCTTTATAATTATCTTTATTTTTACCCAGAGTTTACTTCCCTACTTCCTCTTTATTTTATATTCAGACTGTTTCTTTTCTCCATATACTGTCCTCACTTTTGTTTTCTTCTTCTTCACCCTTTTCCCTAGATTACAGTCCATCCATAAATGCCCAGTTTTGTTACATTTATAACATTTCATTTCACACTTTTTGCATCATGACCTGTTTCCCCAGAAATATAACATTTCTTATTATCAGAATTACTTATGGATGGTCATCTTTTCCACAGAAAAAATAATGTTTTAGGTTGTCTCAAATTTTACAATGCTGCTGTTACCCTCTATATTTATCATACTAGGGATATGAACATTTTTTCTTTCTCCATTTTCACTACAATATGACATTCCCATCCACCAGTCCATAATCCTCTTTTATACACTTTGCAAATGCCCATAACTTCTTTACAAAGTTTGCTTAAATGTCTCTTTAAAGTCTCTTTTCCAACTTCAGTTAAAAATTGAACATCTATTTTCTTTTTGGCTTCTCTGTGAAACACTTTAAACATATAAGAGCTCTATGGATTACAGTTCTTTTTCTTTTCATACTCCCCCAAAAAACTTTCCTGAACAGACGCAGTCTCAAAAATAATGTTACAATGTGTCTGTTTTTGAATAAGAATAAAAGCTCTTATGTCATGAGCCTTTACTCACAATGGAACTGTTAAATCATCCATAATGTCATATCTGTCCATTTCGTTTCTTCTTTGTTCTGAATTCTTACCATGAATTTCCTTTAATTGTTAACTTTTTCTTTCCTTTGTTTACCTCTTATTACTTTCCCTGCAGTTTCCTTAATAGTTGTGTTATATGATTTCTTTTTCTGGCAATCTTCTTTAAAAATGGCTTTTGATTCCTCCAGTTGGATTTTGTCTATAATTTCAGCTCATTAAACCTTTTTTTCCCATTCTCTGACTCACTCTACAGCACAAATTCACATAAAATAACATCCTGCAACCTTCCCATCAGAAGGATTGTAATAAAACATCCATCATTGTTTTGAATGATTGCCTCTGATAAAGCAAACATTTTTTGTTGAAACAGCTTCTCAAAATCCTATGGAGCTTCAAACACTGCACCAGCATTTGCCTCTGAGCTATTCTCCATCTTGGATATCCTTAAATGTTGTTCTCCCAGCCACCACTGCACTAGGATCAAAACAAGCATGGTCCTAACAAGCAGGAGAAGTTCCTCAATGCCCTTGCTAACTTCCCTAGGTCTCCCTGAAGACAGGCTGTTAATCTAATGGGACTAACCCGGTCAACAAAGGATAAATAATAAATAAATTAAATAAAATAAATAAATACAATAATTAAGCTAATATGAAATTTGGCAGTGTATTCATCTGGTACAGGCCCTTTACTGTTTTTTTATTCATCAATACAATAATGAATATAATTTACCTTTCTTGTCTACATAAAGAAAGTAATTTATTAATTTCCATTTACTTCTCTAAATCTGCCTGTCAGTTTCATATTTTTCCCTAATCACATTTGTTTCCTTCTACTAATCGATATACTTCTCATAATTAGTGGCTAGTAAGCTGGAAATAATAGAATTTTGTTCATCTATTTTTTTTTATCTTATTATCTGATGTTTGTAAATTAGGTGTAGTGTAAGTAAACATGAAACTATAAACCTAGGCTTTAAATCCATTCTATTTATACCGTATGGAGACTGGTGAACCCATATTTTCATTCCCGTAGTGATTTATTTCAGCTCTTATTGCAAAACTTATTAGACTCAAACTATTTGGCATGCATTTTCCTCTTTCTTCTTCCCGTATATTCTCTTATTAACTGATAAAGTGATATTAATCACCATATGGTCCATAAATGGACATGCAATAAATTTATCAAAATAGTATTTCATCAAATTACTGGAAATTAAAAAATTATCAGTGTGTGTAGATAATGTATCTTTATGTAATATATGTGTATATTATTCTTTTACATCATTATATCTTCTCCATGGGCAGCCATGGTGGTGCAGCAGCTAGCGTTGTTACCTCACAGCAAGAGGTTCCCTGGTTAGATCCTTGGCTGGGGTGCCTTCTGTGTGGAGTCTGCATGTCCTCCCTGTGGTTGTGTGGGTTTCCTCTGGGTGCTCCGGTTTCCTCCCACATCCCAAAGACATGCTGTAGGTGGATTGGACACACTAAATTGGTCCTAGGTGTGTGTGTGTGTGCCTTCTGTGGAAGGTTGAGTGCCGGGCTGGCAACTCGAAACTGTAAAACTCCACTGCCAATCATGAGCGGACAGATCATCCTCTGTGGTGATCCCTAACCGGGAAAAGCTGAAAGAAAAGAAGAAGAAGATTATTTCTTCTCCATATTTCTACTAAACCAAACCTGCTTACATAATAAAGTCATTCAGCAGTTGACCATAAAATATATGGTAATTGGGTCTTAATGGAGGGACTGACCTTATCTAAACTCCATTCTAAGACAGTGTTCTAGTCTTAACCTATTATCATGGAAACATTACTAAGTTCTTGTAAAATATGTATTATAAGTCTCAAAAAAAGAGTTATATTCATGAAATGGATCATAAAGATATACAAATGAAAATTTATGACTGTCTTTGGCTAAGGTGAGAGCAGTTACCCCACTCTTAATTCCATTAATAACTTTTATCATTTTATACACTTTCTTAATCATTATTGCAACCCCTGATGAATTATCAGGACCAAAGTTATTGAATAACTTATTTATCTATTTGTATTTTCTATATAGGTTAGAACATATGTTTTCATTAAAGTGAATCTCTTGTAGCAGTATAATCTTCTCTGGCCTGTCATTTAAATATTTCATTATTCTTTTAAATTTGCGATATGAGTATCTCTAATATTTATACCAAAATTTTCCATTTGTATTCTGCTAGAAATTCATGAATTAATTGAAAAAGGTCATATATTTTGTAGATTCAACTTAATATACAAAGTAGATCAAAAACAAATATACCACACCCAAAGAAATGAAAAAGTACAAGATGATAGAATTAAAAAGAATGAAAAAAATCCCATTAAATTTCACAAAAGGAGCTACCTGAAATGTAGCAGTCAAGGGTTTGGCTCAGATATTCAGTATACCTAATATCTGAAGTTCATGCCTGGCTTATACTGGAGGCTCAAAAACAAATGTCACAGGCTTCCATGCAACTCTAAGTTTAGCATGATAGACAAAGGATGATTTCATTTGTTTTCCCCATAACTTCTTTCTAATTTTGACAAAATATATCCTCTTCCTTATTACTTCCTATGAAAGATCAGCATATATGGAAATTCTAGCACCATCTGGACAAAATTCTTATGAATAGCTGAGGTTAGTATTCTTTCTTTATTCAAATTTTACCATAGTTGGTCTTAGATACTTATTCAATGTGTGCCCAGTTGACTATTGCTGGTAACTTAATGATACTTGTCTGTTTCAAAAATATCATCTGAAACAACCAGGTTCTGTTAAAATAACCACTGAAAATATCTTTTGAATAGCCTTCTCCAAATCCATTTAACAATCCCATTCATCTGGTACACCAAGTATCTCCACTGCTTTTCGCCTTGTTCTTGCTTCCAAGTCCAGTAACTTCAGTTATAATTCATATTGGGTTTTCTCTATTTTCTTTAAGCTAAGTTTTAACTTTAAATTCTCAGATTCCACTGTTTCATACTTCTCGTGAATTGTAGCTATTGTAGTTTCCCAAGCTCTCTGTTATTCTTCAGCCACTACCAGTCTTGTTTGTACCTGAGATACTTTTTCAGCTGAAGCTTCCAAATTTTTCAGCTTGTTGAAAATTAGCTGGAGTTTACCATTTAAAGTTGAATTCTCCATAGCTCCAAAGTTAAACAGTTTATTGAAACAGTTACATCCGCTTCTCTGTGTGCTGTACTGATACTCTGAATACTGATTTTTTTTAACAATTAAATTAGTCAGAGCATTATCAGATATATTTGATGGATATATATTGATGGACTCAGCCACAGCACTTATAGGCATTTTAGCACTGACCAGTATAGCAGATTTAAAAGTATGCTATACTGAAACTGTGTACTGATGTTTTTCACTCCAAGTAAATTACTAGTGGAGATTAACTTTTCTTACTTCAACTTATTTTGAGTTTCAGGTTTTTTTCTCGATTTTAGACATCCTCTTGTACCTCAATAGTGCACACCAGCATCACTGCTGCCTTCAATACAACCTGCAGGAAGCAAATCACATCATGTGAGTAGTCCAAAATCCTCTACCTTCCTAGAAAGTACAACATTCTTTCATTCTAACTCCTCAGAGACTACATACTCTGTATAACTACTACCCTTAATACTCTTCACTGCCCTTTTCCAGATCATTTGTAAGCTAGGCTTCCATGACCTTGAAAGCAGAGGTATAGCTACAACTTTCAGAACTAGCCATACTAGCCCCTTCTATTCTTCTGTTTTCCTCTTTTCCTGTCTCACTTGTTTTATCTGCATTCCTTTTTGTTTTCTAACTTTATACTATTTTTAAAATTAACTGCTTCTCTCAGTATTAGCGTCTTGGTTTCAGTGATGTGTAAGTTACATGGTGTTCATTTTCTTTCTTCAAGCATATTATGGTTCAGAACCACACTACTGTTTGGCAGTGTTTTAATTGTATAGCACTTTACTTGTGACTTGTTTGCATGAAATTATCATTTTATATATATGGAAACAGTGATGATATGCTTTTATATGTTTATTCAGAAATGCTTGCAGCTACCTCTCAACCTCTGAGCATTTAAAATCATAGCATAAGCTTTTAAAAGCCACAACAAAAAGGCAGAAATACAAACATTGTCTTTTTGTTTCACAGCATAAGGTTTTCATGTAGTAAACCCTATATAGTTAGTGAAAGGGAATTTTGTACACGCTTACTTTATTTATTAAAGTATATACCCATACCCAGGTCTGACATTCCAAAAAAAATCAGTAAATTTGTGAGGAGGAAAACTAAATCTGAGGGCCAAAATTACAGCCCTTTGCTTACATTGCAGTAGTTGAAAGGTACGTATTTATGCTTCATGCTTTTATTTATCTATTTATTTATATTATACTTCCAGTCTTGTAAACAGAGTTAACTGACAAGTATCTTTTGCCATGTTTGTTATGGGTTAAAAATGGTCCCCCTATGGACTCATTCAGTTACTCAGTGAACAAACTGATAATATTTTCCTCCCACCTTTTCCACTTGTTGTTGTGTCTGTGGTACCATACCTGGAATTAACAGATCCTATCTATCTTCCCTTTAGTACCATGTCCCCAGCATACCAACATGAAAATGTATACCACCATCAGACCTGTCACCATCTTGTTATTACATTCAGAGCATTCCATTTGTAACTTATCTACCTCTCAGCTTCTTCTTTTTCTGCCATGTTCCCACCATACCTTTAATAATTTATTTACCCTGCACCTACCTCTCTCTGTCACATCGACAGTACAACATTCAAAATATGTATGCTCCATCCACATGTCTCTTTGATGTTATGCCCTGGTATATGCATTCGAACTGGTTCAGCCCCCACTCACTTCAGTTTTAAAGCCATGCCCAAAACATAATATTCATAACTGATTTACCTTTCCTCAGCCTTCTGCTTTTGCTACCATGAGTTTGGCAAACCATAGTACTAAATTAACAAATGGTTACCAGAGCTGGAGGAAATGTACGCACAATACTAGAGAGATAGTCAAAGCCATAAGTACCCAATATCATTCAATGCTACAATGTAACATAAGCTATACTTCTCACATGTCAAAAGTTAACTATCTTTATATTAATAGTGCTTCTAGTAAGTTGGGGCGCAAGTAAGAGTTCAGAGAGACCTATAAACAAAGAACAGAAAAAAGAAGCTGGCAGGAAGGGAAGTTGTAGATGATGTATAAAGGAAGGAGGAAGTCCAAGCAGATGAAATTAAAAGAGTAGCTCAGAGAGTTGGAATATAAAAGATTAGTTTAAAAGTAAGCATTTCATAAAAAGCAACAGCTATAAGTTGCAAAGGAGCAAGGAATAAAAAAAAGTAGGACATGTTACCACTGTTAAACAGTCATTAGTGACAGAGAATATTCTGGAAGAAAGTGCACAGATAAGAAGGAAAGGTGTATCAGAACGTGGAAGCAGAAAACAAGCTACAACAAATGGCTTCACAGACAATGGCTAATTAGATACATTTACAGGAGTGCTAGGTAAAACAAACTATTGCAACAAGCAATGTATGCACATGGAAGCTTTTCTGCAGAAGTGAACTTTAAAAGAAAATCATTCAAAAAACTTAGCATTCCTGTGGGCTTGCACCTATAGCTCTTTAGCAGTGTCAGCAGCATAGCAGATAGTGCATGCACTAGAGAGGAAAGAGGGCTACGGTGTCTATCACCACACAGCAGGTACTTGGATTCATGTTGCAGCACTCACACTGCAGTGTAACACAAGCTACTGCTGTACTCCAGAATTGCCATTGTTTTGCTGAAACATTAAACTGAAGTCCCCTCTGCCTGAGATGATTATCAAGTGAGCATCAAAGAACCCATGGCATTTATCAAAAAGAGTTTGAGCTTTTTATTAATAAAATAAACAATTAAAACAGAAAAGAAAGCAAATATGTCAATGACATATCCTCTACTCCAGTAACAAGTATTTATACGTACATAACATTCAAAATAAATTTATAGAACTCACAGACTTGTAAAATGCTTCATAATTTATACTATTCACTGTTACTGTTACACAGGTTTATTTCATAGACATCAGCTCTGTATTTCCTCGGACAAATTCTCCTTGAATGGAAAAAAATTATGTCATAGTTCTATATCTTGTAAACACTTTCCTTCTCATACCCCGTATTATTAAAAATGTTGTCTAAAACAGACAAACTCGTTCACTCTTGTAGCCCATATTCATTAAACATGAGATGAGGTTTTACTATAAAAATCTCTTTCCAAGTACTATGGATCCATAGCATTTAAAATATATATATTCATGAAAAGATAAGGCTATCCACGCTGATAAATTTAATTTATTCAGTATTTACCCATATATTTTTTCATAGACATAACAATCCCTGAACATTTCTTCCTTTCAAAATAGTAGTATGCAGCAATTCCCAGAATATACCACTACATCGCTCTCTTTTTTCATATATATATATATATATATATATATATATATATATATATATATATATATATATATATATATATATATATATATATATATATATATATATATATATATATATATATATATATAACACGTGTTTGCATGCAAAAAAAAGTCTAAATTATGTACTTTAATTCAACAGTCATCACCTTCTCCAAAATGTCTAAGAAATAATCATTTTCTCTTCTAAAACTCGTGCTTAAATCTGACAAATTTAAGCAATGTGTTTTGAAAATTGTATTTTTTCCAAATTCAGTGGAAAGAGAACATTTTAATCTGTATGCAAAAACAAGTATTTACATTCCATATATTGATAATCTTGGAGTTATTATAATAAGTAGCAAGTGTGTGTGGTTGTGTGGGGATCTCAATATAATAGGTGTGGGGGATTGCCTCCGATATAAGATACTACTGTTGGACAAATGTCCACTTGTGATGTTCTGGCATTTTACCCTCACCAAACTCTATAGGACCCTACCCTGAAGGCTTCCCCACTGACCTTCATTCAGACAATTCGTTCCACAGAGATAGGAGATAAGGATCCTAATACAAGGTAAGAGCCCAGCAGCACCTTTGTTTCTGATTGGGAAATCTCATCAGTCCATTCCCCTACACGGAAAGTCTGGTATGGGGTAGCAAGCCATCTTACAGGTCCTGTAGAACAACCTACCCATGCCTCCAATTAGATGGCTTGCTAACTGTCAACAGCTTCCTGGTTAAGGTATAGGGGTTGCCAGTGTGGCAGCCTCAGCCATCTCCCTACTCCCAGAAAGGGTAAGTTAACATTGGCTATTCAAGCTTACCCCCCCCCCCAACCCCTCATGTGACTATGCCACTAACTGAACCTGGATAGTCTTGGTTGTAGTCAGGGTTTCATTCCTTTAACCTATAGGACTATATATTCTGACAGTCATTTTCTACATTTGAGATGGATTATCTAATACATTTAAGAAAAACTTTACAAGGCTGTAAGCTTTGAATGTATCAGAGACGTTTCATGGGTGCTTATTGTAGTCTATTCTATGCTTCTGTATCCCCACTTTTTTCTACTGTTTTTACTCATTTTGACCTTTGTAGATCCAGAACATTCTTATCTCTCTGTACTACCATAACTCTTCTGAATCAGTATGTTAATTTTAATTATGCAACATATTTTCATCTTGCAAAACTTCCACAGTCTCCATACCAGGAAACACTGTATTGGCTTTGGTTCTCAATAACTCGCTCAAATGTGTGTCTCATTTTTATCATTCTGTCTCCCTCTTTGCCTTCCTGCACCGCTTCTATTTTCATTCCAAAAAAGTATCTAGTATCATTTTATTAATGTTATCACAACTGAGACCAAAATGGCCTGACCTTCCACATTTCATACATATTTTTATGTACACATTCTGCATGTCCCACCCAAACATTACTTACAAAGACTTGTTTATATTCTTCTTACAAGTGCTGTTTTCCCATACACAAATTGTTGTTTAAGCTTCTCTATATATCTAAGCAAACACTGCTGTTTTTGAGAAGCTGGTTTGACAAATTAAAATTTTGGCATTCTCCACCACAAGACAATATTCTGAAGCAATGTTTGCAGCTTCTTCGATTTGTTCATGTGCTTATTTTTTTATCAAATTCCACACAAAGATTACACAAAACCCTTTCAAATTCAAAGCAAACATCGCATAATGTTTCCATCCCATTGTGAGCAAGGACTTGATAAAGTCTTTAATACATCTTCCCAAGGAAGCAAGAAATCTTTATCAATATAAATGTCTGTTTGAAAGTGTAAATTCTAAAAACATAAAATGAAAATTTAGGACAAATCTCAATTTGATCTATGTTCTGTCTTTTCAACATTCTCCTGTCACAACAACAAAAGACACAAAATCTGACTACTTAGCAAGTACTATATATACCTACAACCTCAAAGTGCAGTTAGCGCATATATCAGTCTCTTTTTGATATTAGTTTATCCACACTTTTCTTTGACACACTCCTTCAAAGCCCTGACTGACAACTAACTTCCCTTCAGCCGGAATGGTGATCTTATCCCCAATTGTTTCAGAGCACAATATTTTACTACCATCCACTTTGAATCCAAAACATTTGCAAAATGTTCCATGATTCATGTAGGCAAAATTAAACAGTACAGTAGTACAAAAGCTTTCTTTCTAAACATTGTCCTTGTCTACCTTATTCATCATAGAAAATTATCTCTTCTTCCAATACAACACCTTCAGTAATACCCTCTTGGGTCCTGACTAAATTACTCTTAGGAAGTATAAATAATGCCTCAGGTCTCCTCTGAAGACAGGCCGTAGATCTACTAGGAATAATCCAGTGAAAATAAGTGCATGCATGCATATTTACATACCTACATTTTTGAATTTCATCACAGTTGTAGACAAGTGTCGACTAAACACATATCCCCACTGCTGCATAGACTTTGAGTGTGGTGGCAAACAAAAGACATTTTCTTATAGTCTGCATATTAAATCCATCCTCTATAAGCTTTACAGATTCTATGGGAAATTTGCTATTTGCAAGGTGTTCACTTTTCCATAACATTTAATGAAAAGAGTAGGACAGTTGTTTAAAGAAAGCTTCCTATTTTTGACTGGTCTGCTCTGAATTTTCTCTAGTTCACTCAGTGAAGGTTTCTGATTTTCTGCACCTTTGAACGCTACTATCACCATTCTGAGGAAGTGGAAAATTTTAGTGGTTCTGGATATCCAGTTCTGGGTAGAAAGATGTTATTTAGTGGAACATCTAGGTTCTACTTGCCTACAAACTGTACTGTCCTTCTATTATGAAATGACTTCCATTTAAAGTGTGTTAGGTTGAAAAATGTTTCCCCTCCAGTGGCCTGACTCCAATAAGTATGGTTTGCATAGCCTTGGCTGGTATATTTTATTCATGTATTTATTTATTTTAATTTGTATGTAGGTTCATAGGTAAGTACTAAGCTAGCTGTCTTTGCAGGCCATTTTAAGCTTAGCCAGTTCCCTTTCAAAGGTAAGAATCAAACCCTGTACTTTGTGTCTGTGAGGTAAGGACCTTGAGTCAACTCCCAATGGAAGCACCGCTATCAGAATGTTAAGCTACAAGCAGATGTGCTACGTGTTATTATTTTTCAGTATCTTCACAATGTAAATGGTTCTCTCCTCTGCAGTTTTGTTCTGTATTTTTGATACAGTCAGTGGCGAATGGTTTTTACTCAAGATGTATGTGTCATTGAGGATTCTTTCCTTTTTTGCTTTATATTACGTTATTGAAAAATCTCAATAATATTGATACAAGCAGTAGTACTAGTGCCGTCTCTGAAGCCTACTGCCTATGATTTGCAGTGGCAGCCCATTAAGACTCTTGCTCCTGGTTATATGCTATGATACAAAATACCAGTATAGCTTTTGTAGCTACTTTAATTAGGCACAATTAATGTCCAACTCAGAATGAATACAGGCAAATTGCTGCTTGGCGATCTTCTGTTTACCATGATGCTCTAGGTTACGCAGTTGCAGCCCAGAGCTCTAGGGAATTTCACTCATTGTGAAACGATATAATCTAAAGGTCAACTCTCCATTGTTTGGAGACTTCTTTTCAGTGTCTTGGCAGTCAAACCCAAATTCCAAAATCTGTGCCCTTAGAGATATCACTATTTCACTATGAAGCTTAAAAGATGGCACAAAGATTGGCTAATAGTCTTTTCCAGCATTTACATGATGTGTGAATCACTAATCAAAATGAAACAATTTAAACATAGCTCTAATTAATCAGTGTGTGAGAAATGTCTACACAGACAGCTAGAGGTATAGATGAAATGCCTTTTTCCAAGTCATAATCTCCCACCGTGGCTTCACTTATTGACCAACTAGCATAAAGAACATATATAATTGTTGCTTTCCTGCAGTTTAGAAACATGCATATCCTTTCCAGATGTTGTGCATTAAGTTATCAGAGCTCAGATTTCACCTAAAAATAATCTGTGCCTGGATCTGTAGTGTGTAGCAATATTTAGCCATGAAAAAACACTATCAAATTGCAATTATTATTTTCTTTTAAAATGGGAAAAGACTGATTATGCAGCCCCTGGAAAATGGTGTGCTTTGTGGATATTTTAAATGAAATCAGAGCCAGTGGCTTATCAAATAGCATGCATCTCTTTGATGCTAGGAAGATCAGATGGCTGTGGTTCGGTTCCCACATCAGCCACTTGGATTTCTTTCCAATATTGGCATTGGTGTGTTACAGTCATGAGGTACCATCCTTCAAACAATATGCTAAATTAGGTTCTCGTCTACATGAGCTGGTAGGAGTCCATGGGATTTTAAAATATTCTATGGCACATAATGAAAAAAGTAGAACAATTTTTTTTTAATTTCACATGCACTTATACAGTTTCACAAATAAAAAAAGTTGTCACATTATTTTGATGTTGTTTCCTATTTCCAAATAAAGTGTATTACATTTCTTAATTTTTATCATTCTCAATTTCTTGTGGAAAACAACCTCACATCTTTCTTTTCTGTATCATTTGTGTATGTATTAAAACTTTTCTGTCATATTTTTTTCAGACTAAGTTTCTTCTTTTCCATATTCTCTTTATAAAATGTTTACTGTATTTATATTACTTGCTACACCAATTTACAGTATTTTGTTAAATGTCATCCTATTCTTTTAAGTGTTAAAATACATGATTTTTAGTAACACTTCTTTGTTCACCAATTTTCTCTTCATGTTTTTTCCTTTTATATGTGATGTTCCATATGCGATTTTACACAGTCTCCATGTAAAATCCCATAGTTTACTTTTTTCAGAATCATAGTTTTCTCTTTTTAACAGCTATTTTTCTACTCTCCTTCTCCAGACTGTCTAATATAAAAACTCTTTCATCACGATTATGCGCATTACTTTTTTTAGCTACATTCTTTTAGATAACATTTTCCATATCTTCTGTTTTTTATACAGTTCACCATATTCATGTCTCATGTCCTTTTTTCACTGTTCATTTTCCATTCATTAAATTTTCAGCATATTCTTCATAGTCTGTGTAAAATATTTGTTGCTTTACAGTTTTCGTCTTTGGATCAGAACTTCATGCACAATGCAGCATATCACACTACATGGTATATTATACTTAGTAAACCCTCAGACTCCTTCCCCACAGGTACAGCTAAAAAAACCCACTAGCCTTGTTTCATAATTTTCAGATATTGGATATACTCCTGCTATGTAATCACCTGTAATCACATAATGCTATGATGACCGGGGCAGATTTCTACCAGTAGCAAAAACAGTCTGGATTCATAAAAGACTCACTGCATTCATGCTCAGGACTTGCATAGTTTGGTAGTACTTTGTGGAAATGGCAGTAATAACATATCCAAAATGAGACATGCAGTGGTTTCATGCAGGTAATTGCTGTCTGCTTTATGAGGTGCATAAATGACCACTTCAATAAAAAAATATATATTTTTCTTGACAGGGTTAGTCCCATTAGTCCACTGGCCTGTTTTCTGAGGAGACCTGAGATGATATTCATACTGACTAAGGGAAATGTGGCTTGGACATTAAGTAACTTGCCCTACACTTTTCAGTAAGTGCAACAGGATTTTTACATCCACCTGAGCTACCAGCCATGGCAGGTCTTATGCATTGGCAAACTAGGTGGATGCCTAAGCTGCTGATCTTGTAGGTATGTTTTTTTTTCCTTTTCTTGGCCTCCACTGAAAATGGGCTCCATCTCAGTCAGACTTTCCTGGTAAACAAATGTAAAATAAAATTAAAAAATAAATAAATAAATAAAATAATTTATTTTATAAAGAACGAAACACTGCATTTCTTTGCTGAGAAAACTGTTCCATACTTAAAGGAAAATAACAAAGTTAAAAAACAACTTAGTGGCACCTTTAAATTACTCTTTTTTTTTTTGGGAGGGGGAATCTGATCCCTTGCCAGTCATACTCATGGGTCACCAGAGTACTGCATCACAGACGCTGGCATGATTATGTCACTGAAACTGTGACAGCATTTCTGTGTGAGGAGACCAGTGCTTGTTTTGAAAGAAGCGATACATGGATAGATTCTATTTGCAAATAAAAATATGTTTTCTTTAAAAAGTGTGTGCTGGGATGCCTTGGCTCAGCAGCATTTACTGAGGTCTGTGGTACCTCAAAATGTAACCATAAAGAACAAACATCAGTGGAGAATAAGATGGGCATCTGACCTCAGAAGATTAAGAGATGATTGTGGTAATAACTTGTACTGCTGATTATCCAAATAACAGGCGACATATCAGGAATCTGTAAGGAAACGCAGAAATAAAATACAGTGTAAGAGCACCTCTTTATGATTATTTATTTAAATTAGAATATTGTTTTGTTGTAAAGATTACAGGTGTTACAAAGAGAACTGCCTAGGAAAGTACTCTGGTTACAAGAGTGACAGAGTGGAAGTTTTGTACAGATTACTTTTAACATGGTTTTATTGTTATATCTACAATATGATACTGAACAAAATTATGTGAACTGTGTATGGTGGCATGACCTTACTGGGTACAGAAATGTGACATATTCTGACTAAGAAAACTAGCAACTACATACATTAAAACATGCACTCAGGACGTGGGACATCTGATTGTGAACTACGAGCATCACACATGCATTAAAACATGCATGCAGGACATGGCTACATCTTATTGTGAACTGTGAGCATCACTACATGCATTAAAACATGCACACAAGATGTGGTACATCAGATTGTGAACTACGAGCATCACGCATGCATTAAAACATGAATGCAGGAAGTGGCTACATGTGATTGTGAACTACGAGCATCACTACATGCATTAAAACATGCACGCAGGACATGGTACATCAGATTGTGAACTATGAGCATCACTACATGCATTAAAACATGCACGCACGACGTGGTACATCAGATTGTGAACTACGAGCATCACACATGCATTAAAACATGCATGCAGGATGTGACTACATCTGATTGTGAGCTACAAGCATCTGTTTCGGTACAATAGGAGAAAATGTCTCTGGGGAAGAGCTGCTGAGCATCTTTTGAAGGGTTTTCCCGAATGAAAATGCTGAACTAGTGTTGTAATGCTTATTACTTTCTAGTATGTACTTTTTGTTATATATATCTTTTACTAGGTTTTGTTTAAATTTATGGACTTTTAAGGTACTAGTTCATTGTAGTTTCCCAAATACTTTTTTGTGCAAGCTTGGCCAGGTGTCTTCTTTGATTGACAGCTTCCCACGCTGTGACTGATATTTGCTTCAACACAAATTTTTGTGGGAGAGTTAACTGAACTAATGCCATGAAGTTCAAACTGCATAACTTTTCATTATAGTTGTAAAATGTTAGCACTGTATGTCAACTATGTTTGTAAGCTTGTCTGGCTATACTACTCAGACACGCTCCTCGTGGGTCTGCAGAGTGGTCCTAGCAGCAGGGAACTCAGAAAAGCGACCACTTTCTGGATTTAAGTATCTTTGCTTTTTTTTCACTTGAATTAGCTTCTGTAGCTTACCCTGAACTAGCTTGAACTGTTTTTTAACTGTTTGCTGCATTATTTTAAAATCTGCACTTAAAGTTACATTTTAGTCGAATTTGATCGAAAGCTTGTTTAATTTAACTGTGGAGGCTGCCCACTAAAGTGTGCTAGCATGTGTAACTAATTTATCACTGTTCCTGCATTTTCTGTTTCAAAAAAACAAAAAAACAAAAAAATAATCCTTGTTTTCCCGCCTTCCTCGACTAGTTTAGACCAGTTTACAGGCATTGCTGTATTCTGGGCTGTGGTGTAGTTCCTGTGTTGTCCATTACCTTACTTGGATAGAAGGAAGTTTCTTTGCTCACCAGTGGGAGTGGGGAGCCTTGAGCAGCCTACCTGTCCCTGTAGGAAGTGACCTCAGCACAAGAAGCTGTAGTAATTGGTTGTTTTGGCCCATTTCTAGCTCTTTTGTAGTTCACTGTTTAAAATTCGCATTTGCACGGCTTTGCGCGGTTGTGTGCATAGCGCAGTGCCAGTTAAACAAGGTTAAACTTTTTCTGGCTCCGCCAAGTGTGCTCTTCAAATTTTCCCTTAAGGAAGCTCTACTCTTAGTATAACCAGACTACTTACTATATTATAAGCCTAGCACTTGTTCTCAGTACTTCTCTACTAAGTAAGCACTCTCGTACTAAGTAAAGCACTACATCTACTTACCACCCCTGTGAATATCCACTTCCCTTAAAGGTACAGCACTCCCTTATACAGTTCTAGCATGTCGAGTGGTAGATTACTGGCGTCGTCTCCAGTTCAGTTGGTCAATCTGGATATCTTGAGACAATGCTACAATTGTCTCATGTACAAAGACAACCCTCTCCTCCTCCCATCAAACACAAATACATGTGAGAGATGCAACTATATAGCCAAACTGGAGGCTGAACTCTCTCAACTCAGGGCTGGCATGACCAGACAGGAGGAGATGGCAACCACACACACAACAATCCCAGTCCCACATAGACCTACCACAACTGCAAACCAAACACATAAAAACACAAAGACATACTCGGAGGCTCTAATAAAAAACTTACCAAAACAACAGAGGCTCCCAAAGCAGACACCCAAAAATCCACCACCTCAAAACAAAACACAGGCAACACATACTTCAATAAATTAGTGTGTCAACCAATCACAGCCCTTAAGGCCAAGCACCTTGCCTGATACACTAATAATAGGTGACTCTATAGTCAGACACACTGATGTCCCGCTAACCAGGCTGAACAAGGAGAAGGTGACTGTGAGCTGTCTATCGGGAGTTAGGATCCGCCACATAACACACGCACTCAAGTCACTCCAAAGCAAGTACAAATATGACTCCGTCATTGTCCATGCTGGTGTGAATGACCTGAGACGTACCTCCCTGGACTACATGAAAAGAGACATAGAGGAGCTCTCCGATTATGTAGCCCAGGCTGGTATGACCCTGACCCTGAGCAGCATCTTGCCCTCACCAAGAATGAAACCACAATACAAAGACAAGATGATCAGCTTTAACAATTGGCTCAAGTACTGGTGTCATTCTAAGGATCAATGTCTGTCTGCCTGGGATGACACGTTGGACAAGCCACGCTGCTTCGCAAGGGATGGCTTACACCCGTCACCACTGGGATTCCGGATATTGGCTAAGGCTCTTGCCACCCTCATAGTGCCTTTTTTATGCAAGGCTCAAAAGACAAACCCACCTCCTTAGAAAACAATAATGGAAAAAAACTAAGGGTAATGCTGCTCAATGCCAGAAGTCTAAATCTCAAGATGCAGGCACTTGATGCACTCCTCAGCATGGAGAACATCGGCGTCTGTGCAGTAACTGAAACCTGGTTCAAGGCTCCTGAGAGCACCCCAGCTTTACCAGGCTATACCTTGCATCATGCTTTTCGGCCCCAAAACCCGGGCCGAACCACAAAGGGAGGGGGAGTGTCCATATTCATCAAGGACACCCACACCTCCAGGTTAGTAGCAACACATGAAGCATCAGAGAACATACAGGTGCAACTAACCATAGGCAAAACTGCTATACAGCTGGTAGCATGTTACAGACCACCCTCCCAATCTCAAGAACTCCACTCAGCTTTCCTGAAGACACTGGAGGATATGAATGTATCACAAAATACCATCATACTGGGAGACTTCAACTACCCAAACATAGATTGGGTACATTATTCTAGCCCTAATACCCTAGCCCAAAGGTTCCTGGAATTCATAAATTCAAATGCACTGGAACAATTAGTCACCTCTCCCACTAGGGGAGATAATATACTAGACCTGATCATCACAAACATGGGGACAAAATGCTCCACACGGTATACCCCTCACTAGTGAGATCTGACCACAAACTAAACACCCTGGATATACATATCCAACCTCCACCCTCAGCACAAAAGACCACAGTGAAAAACTTCTCCAAAGCAGACTTCACTCTTCTTAAGACTGAGATGGTATCCTTTAAGCCCACTGTGCCAGTGGATACCACATCCCACAATGCCGAATCCTTCACAAATGCTTTCTATGGACATCTCCAAGAATGCATGGATCATGCAATCCCAAACAAATCCAAGTCCCTCTCCACCAAAGGTAAGCGTCCTGTCTGGTGGACCTCAGCCATAAACAAATTGTATAACAAAGAAGGAAGCTACTGCGTCAGAGCAAAATCCCATGAAGGGAAGACATCTCTGATCAACATTAGCAAAAACTACGTTCTCTCATAAAACATCCAAGGCCAACTTTGAGAAAAATCGCTAAGGACACTAAAGATAACCACAAAGCCTTCTTCAGCTATGTTAGAAACCTGGACGGAAACCCTCAGATATGCTCAGAGTTGGTTCACAACAATAAAAATACACTGAACCCACAGATATTGCCAACATTCTGGCTGACAGGTTCAGTGCAAATTTCTCCCTCCTTCACCCCAAAAGAAGAAATACTTATCCCAGCTGAATGTAATCTCCCTGTCATCTCAGATGTCCAAGTGAGAACCGCCTAAACAAAGCAAAAAACACAGCATCAATGGGACCTGACGGTATCCCGGGTTCCGTGTTACGTGAACTCCAAGAGGAGCTAAAGCCACACATAAAAATGCTATTTAACCTTAGCCTTACTTTGGGATATGTACCTGAACACTGGCGTACAGCAACAGTGGTCCCACTCCACAAGGGGGGTGCCTCTACAGACCCTGGAAACTACCGCCCCATAAGCTTAACCAGCCTGGTCTGCAAAGCTATGGAAAGAATCATTATGGAACTCATAAACAGAGACATAGGGCACCTACAGACACTTGACCCCACCCAGTTCGGCTTTGTAAAGGGCAGATCCTGCCTTTTAAACCTGGTTGACTTTTTTGAAACAGTCACTAGAGCCATTGACGAGGGCAAAGCAGTCCATACAGCATACCTGGACTTGGCTAAGGCCTTCGACACAATACCCCACTTAGGCATCATAGATAAGCTCAACAGCTTAAATATAAACCCTTATGTCACTAGATGGGTTGCAAACTGGCTAAAGGACAGAACCCATAAAGTTAAAATCGCTGGAGCAATGTCAGACTCAAAGCCAGTCACAAGTGGTGTCCCACAGGGATCTGTCCTGGGACCCCTCTTGTTCGGCATTTATTTCTCAGATGTTAAAGCAAAGACGGGAGGGCTGTGGCTGACAAAGTTAGCAGATGACTACAAACTAGGTGCCATAGTCGATACACCAGCAGACACACATCCTACAAAAAGGCCTCACAGAAACGGACAACTGGTGCCGGAGTCATGGCCTTAAACTAAATGCCAAAAAATGTATAGTCATCCCCTTTGGGAAAAACAAAGTACCCACAAATTATCACATAGACAACAACCCACTGAGTACTGAAAAAGTAATCAGAGACCTAGGGACCCAAGTCAACAGCGACCTCTCATTTGATACCCACGTTGCCAAAGTGGTTAGTAAAACATTCTACCTTGCACACCTCATCATGAAGGGATTCACATCCAGATCCAAGGATGTCATTGTACCCCTATATTCCTCCCTCATCAGACCCATGATTGAGTACAATGCCCCATTTGGTATGTACCTCACCCGGCATTTGCAACAGCTGGAGAGACCACAAAAGTACCTCACCAAGAGGATCAAGGGTCTCCAACATATGTCTTATTCTGCCAGACTAAAGAAACTTCAGCTCTATTCAGTATCATACCGCCTGCTCAGAGGTGATCTCTGCCTGACGTACAAGGCCATGTCCAATCAGGATCTGATGGACATGCTCCACCTCAAAAAATCCAAATCCATCAGGACCACGAGAGCTAAAGACTTAAACCTCGGCACAAGTATGAATAGGAGAAGCTGGAGGGATAGATTCATAACCCAGAGGCTTCCCATGCTTTGGAACAGGATCCCAGTTCGTATTAGGCAGAGCCCCTCACTGACTCACTTCAAGAGAAATCTTGATGAGTGGATGGGAGATCGTAAGTTTACCCCAGGGGTCACATCTGTGTCACTGCTAGACAGGGGCACAGTAAACTAATTCTATTATATAAGAGGACCTTCATTGTGTCACTACTAGACACAGTATTCTTAATTTATTCTGTACATTTTTGTACCATTTCATGGGGTGGCAAATGCCACATCACTATGGCTAGGCTTACAAATGCCCCAGGGCAGATAGCCTAGTACTATACTATGAAACTATGAAACTATGAAGTGTATATGCATGGGGGTGGGGGGAATGCTGCTGACTTCTATAACTTCTACCACATTACTAACTTTATACATACTGCAGACAGTACTGCAAGACTTTCAATTCATATTTTTGACAAAATAACTTAAGTGAGCATGTTACTAGTGTTGTGGAAATAATCCACTACTTTGGAGAGAAGCCATCCTCAACCTTGTATTTTCGCCTTTGAGTACTGAAAGTGGTTGTTAGGATGGCATACAATTATTTTGCTTGTAATTTTTCTTCTGACTTCAGCTTACAAATATTTTTACTTTTGTACTTTGGCATATTTACTGAATGAAAATGTATAGTTTTCATTGCAATGATAATCCTATTTATATTCATTATTGTAGTGCTTGTTATGAAATAACTATGCTCGGGCACCTCACCCACTTTATGAATTCATAATTCATTTGAGATTTTTTTTTTCACTTTTGCTAAATAATAATATAGTGTTTAGTAATGCATGCTTTCTTTCATTGTTGCTGTTATTATTATTATTATTATTATTATTTTATTATGTTTACTTGGTTGGGGGTATTTAAAGCAGTAGCTCACTGAGAAAAGTGTGTGGTTAGACGTAACAGCTAAAAATTAAAAACCTAAGATGTATATCCATAGGTTAAGGTATAGCCAGTGCTGTATTTCAAATAGACACTCTAGTCCCTGTCCTTTGACTACCACATAGCAGCAGTATTGAGTTAGTGTTTCTGTCAAGCCCAGCTGATTTCTAAAGGCATATCATCCAGGTCAAAAGTGTTATCCCTCCACCAGCTGTACACAGCTGTGGCTGCTGTAGTTTGTGTGGGGAGCTGGGGATGATGCCGTTATTTCTTTAACTTTCCTTCCAAACCTCAGAAGTCATTATCTTGTGTTGAGCTGGGCCAGTGTGGTCATTATTTCTTTAACGTTCCTCACAAACGTCAGAGGGGTGCACACAGGAGCAGTGTACTGTCTAGAAGTAAACTGGAGACAGTACTATATATTTTTTCCATTTTCCTCACAATCACACATTAGATGCATATATATATAGGTGGTTATCTTTTTGGTGAGGGTAAAGAATCATTCTGTTTACATATGTCTGACAGCAAATATGTTCTTTTTATTTTTTTCAGTTTTGTCCAAGTCTGATATCTAAGGACTATACAGAAGGTGGCTCTGTTTTGTAAGTAAGAATGAAAGGGCATGCTGTATCTATATACAGCAGTGACTTGAAATATACAAATGTGGCCATTTGTCCCTGAATTTTCATCCCAAGTTAACATCAGTTGTGGATACACAGGTATTGATTACCTTTTTTAAGGTGATATAGGGAGGCAGGTACTGTTTCTAGATATGAATTTTATATCATCACAAGCATTTGCCTTTTGTGTCTATTGTGCTCTATTTGATTAAGCTTTGGGTTCAGCACATTTCTTCCTTGATATAAAAACATATGACTGAATTTATTTCCTTATGTATGATTTTTGTTCAAGCCACCATTGAATCAAAAGGTTGGAAAAAAGCTCTAAAACGTACCTTGGAGCATATATAACCTTATAGCTTCTGGTGCACAGTGACCCCTAGACCCCAAATTAGTTAGTAATTAAAGTGTAGTTTTGGTTAGCTAGGGTGTGTTGAAAGGATTCAAGAAAAACTAAAGTTAAATAGCAAAACTGCATTTCTTCCCTTTAATGTTCATTATTTTTGTTCAAGCTGTCATTGGATGAAAAGTTATCTGGAGCATTGGATGAAAAGTTATCTGGAGCATTTCTCCCCTGGGCCTCCACTGAAAACAGGCTCTGTGGAACCTAGTCGGACTTTCCCGGTCAACAAATGTTAAATAAAAAATAAAAAATAAAAAAATATTTTAAAAAACTTAAAATGTACCTCAGAGCATCTAGAACCTCCATGGCTTCTTGGGGCCTTACATCACCGAGAGCATCTACTTAATGCAGTTATTTCCATCACAGTTATTATAGTGTAGTCTTGGTAAGCCGGGATGGGGGCACCAGATGATGTGTGTAGGATTGTAGGCTATCGGGGCACGGAGGCCTTTCACCTAATTGCCAGTTGAATTAAGACCAGCCCTGCTAACCACCAACTCAGGCAGATGGGACCCTTGGTTTAATGTCTCATCTGAGTAACAGGTGGACATATTCATGAGTAAATCTGCTGCCTGATTCACAAGGCTATCTATATGGTCCTTACAGCTGCACACTGCTCCAGCTGTAGCTGGGATACCTCAGGCAATTGTGATCGCTTCCTGCTGTTGAGGTGCCAGGATCCTCCATTGAAGCACCCCTAACATTGTCACTCTGACATACCTCAATTAGAGCTTCATTAGGGGGCAGATCCTGTTTGAGGTGTCTTTTAAGCTAATCTCATATCTGGATCTGCAACAAGGAGATGCAGTGAAAAGATTGCCATAAATGAATCCAGTCTGACAACAGACTGAATATATTTAAAATACACATCAGCATTTGTAAGTAGACCTAATCTTGGCTGGCTATTGGTCTTTTTTCACCTCCTGTGATAAATGACATGATTACTAACTCCCTTTGCTTAAGCTGTAAGATAGAGTCAAATCTGATGACTGTGACAGGTATAAGATAAGATAATGGGGTAACCCAAGCAAGTCACAGTCTTGTATATATGTCCTATTTACTGCATGGCATGCAGTAGGTAGGATTATCCTCTATGCATACATGAGTATTCTTACATAGAAATATGGCCCTGTTATGTATGCATAGGGACACAGCAGGTAATGTGAAGCCACCCTGAGTGCAACATAACCTCACCCCATGGTCCCTGCAGAAATCCACAACAAATACAATTAGTGTATTCCATTAAGTGTCAGTACCACATCCTCCTGACATTGAAGCCCTACACAGTAGCCCACACATATTTTCCCATCCTGGCCTTGACAAATATCTGGTAAAAACAGTTCCAAACATTAAACAAGAAAAATTATGATGCTGTTGACCATTCAGGGTGCTATTGCCTAAACTCCTCTTCCCGCAAGGTAACAAGATAAGATAATTAGGACTGCAGTGACAAGTCTTCATATCAGGGCCTGCACTGCTCCTGTGCCCTGGTACTACCCATCATTGAGGTCAGCACCTTTACTGGGGTCATGCTAGGCATCTACTTTTCTGAATGGACCATCATATAGGCAATGTTACCACTCCTTGAGTTGGATTTGAAGGCAATAAATTACATTCTTGCTTTTGTTTATGCAACATGTTGGTATTCCTCAATAATCACTAGCAGACGCTACCATACCCTCATGAATATCCACAGAAATTGACGGCACTTTCACAAAGAATAAAATGGGAGCCCATGAATCATGCTTACAAGGTGATTTTTGAATCATGAGTTGCATGGCACTTAGCCGTAAAGTTAGCCAGTGCCATACCTCTCAACTGTCCAGATTTTTGCCTCATATTTTGGTCTGTTTCTCCAAAAATTGTGTTTTTTTGGCAAATCATTGCAAAATCATTGAGGAGTGAAGTCAGGAAAATAATGACAGAAATTTGAATTTTAGATGTCATATCCTTTATAAAATTCATGATAATGTAAAACCTGTTATTCTATCAACTTTTTGTTTGTAAGAGACATATTTAGAAAGTGTCCCTATTTTTGGGTCTTTGTCACACCATTATTTATGACTTTGTCCAGATTTCTTGCTCTTAGAGGGTGAGAGGTATGCCCAGTGCCCATGCTCAATTAGGGCTCCAGCATGAGCTTGCCACTACCATAGACTGTAAGTGGCAACCAAAGGCAAGAAGCTGCACTTTAAGTCTTAGGTGTTCAGCAGCAGAATAAAGTGATTCCTAAAGATTCATGGAGCCTGGCCTAATTTGAAAAACAAAGTACCCACAAATTATCACATAGACAACAACCCACTGAGTACTGAAAAGTAATCAGAGACCTAGGGACCCAAGTCAACAGCGACCTCTCATTTGATACCACCCACGCTACAAAGTGGTTAGTAAAACATTCTACCTTGCACACCTCATCATGAAGGGATTCACATCCAGATCCAAGGATGTCATTGTACCCCCATATTCCTCCCTCATCAGACCCATGATTGAGTACAATGCCCCATTTGGTATGTACCTCACCCGCATTTGCAACAGCTGGAGAGACCACAAAAGTACCTCACCAAGAGGATCAAGGGTCTCAACATATGTGTTATTCTGCCAGACTAAAGAAACTTCAGCTCTATTCAGTATCATACCGCCTGCTCAGAGGTGATCTCTGCCTGACGACAAGGCCATGTCCAATCAGGATCTGATGGACATGCTCCACCAAAAATCCAAATCCATCAGGACCACGAGCTAAAGACTTAAACCTCGGCACAAGTATGAATAGGAGAAGCTGAGGGATAGATTCATAACCCAGAGGCTTCCCATGCTTTGGAACAGGATCCCAGTTCGTATTAGGCAGAGCCCTCACTGACTCACTTCAAGAGAAATCTTGATGAGTGGATGGGAGATCAAGAGTTTACCCCAGGGTCACATCTGTGTCACTGCTAGACAGGGGCACAGTAAACCAATTTATTATATAAGAGGACCTTCATTGTGTCACTACTAGACACAGTATTCTTAATTTATTCTGTACATTTTGTACCATTTCATGGGGTGGCAAATGCCACATCACTATGGCTAGGCTTACAAATGCCCCAGGCAGATAGCCTAGTACTATACTATGAAACTATGAAACTAGGAAGTGTATATGCATGGGGTGGGGAATGCTGCTGACTTCTATAACTTCTACCACATTACTAACTTATACATACTGCAGACAGTACTGCAAGATTTCAATTCATATTTTGACAAAATAACTTAAGTGAGCATAGTTACTAGTGTTGTGGAAATAATCCACTACTTTGGAGAAGCCATCCTCAACCTTGTATTTTCGCCTTTGAGTACTGAAAGTGGTTGTTAGGATGGCATACAATTATTTTGCTTGTAATTTTTCTTCTGACTTCAGCTTACAAATATTTTACTTTTGTACTTTGGCATATTTACTGAATGAAAATGTATAGTTTTCATTGCAATGATAATCCTATTTATATTCATTATTGTAGTGCTTGTTATGAAATAACTATGCTCGGGCACCTCACCCACTTTATGAATTCATAATTCATTTGAGATTTTTTTTTCACTTTTGCTAAATAATAATATAGTGTTTAGTAATGCATGCTTTCTTTCATTGTTGCTGTTATTATTATTATTATTATTTTATTATGTTTACTTGGTTGGGGGTATTTAAAGCAGTAGCCCACTGAGAAAAGTGTGTGGTTAGACGTAACAGCTAAAAACTAAAAACCTAAGATGTATATCCATAGGTTAAGGTATAGCCAGTGCTGTATTTCAAATAGACACTCTAGTCCCTGTCCTTTGACTACCACGTGGCAGCAGTATTGAGTTAGTGTTTCTGTCAAGCCCAGCTGATTTCTAAAGGCATATCATCCAGGTCAAAAGTGTTATCCCTCCACCAGCTGTACACAGCTGTGGCTGCTGTAGTTTGTGTGGGGAGCTGGGGATGATGCCGTTATTTCTTTAACTTTCCTTCCAAACCTCAGAAGTCATTATCTTGTGTTGAGCTGGGCCAGTGTGGTCATTATTTCTTTAACGTTCCTCACAAACGTCAGAGGGGTGCACACAGGAGCAGTGTACTGTCTAGAAGTAAACTGGAGACAGTACTATATTTTTTTTCCATTTTCCTCACAATTACACATTAGTTGCATATATATAGGTGGTTATCTTTTTGGTGAGGGTAAAGAATCATTCTGTTTACATATGTCTGACAGCAAATATGTTCTTTTTATTTTTTTCAGTTTTGTCCAAGTCTGATATCTAAGGACTATACAAAAGGTGACTCTGTTTTGTAAGTAAGAATGAAAGGGCATGCTGTATCTATATACAGCAGTGACTTGAAATATACAAATGTGGCCATTTGTCCCTGAATTTTCATCCCAAGTTAACATCAGTTGTGGATACACAGGTATTGATTACCTTTTTTAAGGTGATATAGGGAGGCAGGTACTGTTTCTAGATATGAATTTTATATCATCACAAGCATTTGCCTTTTGTGTCTATTGTGCTCTATTTGATTAAGCTTTGGGTTCAGCACATTTCTTCCTTGATATAAAAACATATGACTGAATTTATTTCCTTATGTATGATTTTTGTTCAAGCCACCATTGAATCAAAAGGTTGGAAAAAAGCTCTAAAATGTACCTTGGAGCATATATAACCTTATAGCTTCTGGTGCACAGTGACCCCTAGACCCCAAATTAGTTAGTAATTAAAGTGTAGTTTTGGTTAGCTAGGGTGTGTTGAAAGGATTCAAGGAAAAACTAAAGTTAAATAGCAAAACTGCATTTCTTCCCTTTAATGTTCATTATTTTTGTTCAAGCTGTCATTGGATGAAAAGTTATCTGGAGCATTGGATGAAAAGTTATCTGGAGCATTTCTCCCCGGGCCTCCACTGAAAACAGGCTCTGTGGAACCTAGTCGGACTTTCCCGGTCAACAAATGTTAAATAAAAATAAAAATAAAAAATATTTTAAAAAACTTAAAATGTACCTCAGAGCATCTAGAACCTCCATGGCTTTTTGGGGCCTTACATCACCGAGAGCACCTACTTAATGCAGTTATTTCCATCACAGTTATTATAGTGTAGTCTTGGTAAGCCAGGATGGGGGCATCAGATGATGTGTGTAGGATTGTAGGCTATCGGGGGGGGGGGGGCACGGAGGCCTTTCACCTAATTGCCAGTTGAATTAAGACCAGCCCTGCTAACCACCAACTCAGGCAGATGGGACCCTTGGTTTAATGTCTCATCTGAGTAACAGGTGGACATATTCATGAGTAAATCTGCTGCCTGATTCACAAGGCTATCTATATGGTCCTTACAGCTGCACACTGCTCCAGCTGTAGCTGGGATACCTCAGGCAATTGTGATTGCTTCCTGCTGTTGAGGTGCCAGGATCCTCCATTGAAGCACCCCTAACGTTGTCACTCTGACATACCTCAATTAGAGCTTCATTAAAAAAAAAAAACAAAAAAACAAAAAATATTTCTCCTTTCCTAAACTTTCCTAGCTAGTTGTTCCAGTGATCAGATTTTGCTGATCCCTGGGCTTTGTATTTGGTTTCTGTGTTCCTCCATTTTCTTGTGTGGCCAGAGGTAGTTTCTTTACTCACCAGTGGGAGTGGGGAGTACTGAGCTGCTTGTTTGTCCTCAGAGGAGTGGTTAGAAGCAGCAACTAGTAATTCGGCCATTTTGGGTCATTTCCTGTTTTTCCAGCCCCCTGCTATAAAGCACGCTTTGGCAGGCTTTTCTGGCATTAGAGAACTAGGCATAGCTCCTCGTGGTCCCCTGTAGAGTTCCTAAGCCAGCAGAGAGCAGAAAAAGCAACTTTCTTGATCATAAGTATTTTTAAACTTTTAGTTTGCATTTTTCGATCTTTTGAGCTTTTCGACTACTGTTTGTGCCTATATTACTGTTTTATTACCTTATTTTCCTGTTTTTGTGAGCTTATATTGTTGATTGCACTTGTGGGCTAAAGTATTGCTTAAAAGTAACAAACAGGCTAATACACTCAAGTGTACCAGCCTTTGATAGCAATTTAGTCGAAAACAAAGCATTTACTGCATTTTTTTCTGTCTGTTTGCAAAACAAAAAACAAAAATATTTCTCCTTTCCTAAACTTTCCTAGCTAGTTGTTCCAGTGATCAGATTTTGCTGATCCCTGGGCTTTGTATTTGGTTTCTGTGTTCCTCCATTTTCTTGTGTGGCCAGAGGTAGTTTCTTTACTCACCAGTGGGAGTGGGGAGTACTGAGCTGCTTGTTTGTCCTCAGAGGAGTGGTTAGAAGCAGCAACTAGTAATTCGGCCATTTTGGGTCATTTCCTGTTTTTTCCAGCCCCCTGCTATAAAGCACGCTTTAGCAGGCTTTTCTGGCATTAGAGAACTTGGCATAGCTCCTCGTGGTCCCCTGCAGAGTTCCTAAGCCAGCAGAGAGCAGAAAAAGCAACTTTCTTGATCATAAGTATTTTTTAAACTTTTAAGTTTGCATTTTTCGATCTTTGAGCTTTTCACTACTGTTTGTGCCTATATTACTGTTTTATTACCTTATTTTCCTGTTTTTGTGAGCTTATATTGTTGATTGCACTTGTGGGCTAAAGTATTGCTTAAAAGTAACAAACAGGCTAATACACTCAAGTGTACCAGCCTTTGATAGCAATTTAGTCGAAAACAAAGCATTTACTGCATTTTTCTGTCTGTTTGCAAAAAACAAAAACAAAAAATATTTCTCCTTTCCTAAACTTTCCTAGCTAGTTGTTCCAGTGATCAGATTTTGCTGATCCCTGGGCTTTGTATTTGGTTTCTGTGTTCCTCCATTTTCTTGTGTGGCCAGAGGTAGTTTCTTTACTCACCAGTGGGAGTGGGGAGTACTGAGCTGCTTGTTTGTCCTCAGAGGAGTGGTTAGAAGCAGCAACTAGTAATTGCCTGCCATTTTGGGTCATTTCCTGTTTTTTCCAGCCCCCTGCTATAAAGCACGCTTTAGCAGGCTTTTCTGGCATTAGAGAACTAGGCATAGCTCCTCGTGGTCCCCTGCAGAGTTCCTAAGCCAGCAGAGAGCAGAAAAGCAACTTTCTTGATCATAAGTATTTTTAAACTTTTTAGTTTGCATTTTTCGATCTTTTGAGCTTTTCGACTACTGTTTGTGCCTATATTACTGTTTTATTACCTAATTTTCCTGTTTTTGTGAGCTTATATTGTTGATTGCACTTGTGGGCTAAAGTATTGCTTGTGTAATAAACAGGCTAATACACTCAAGTGTACCAGCCTTTGATAGCAATTTAGTCGAAAACAAAGCATTTACTGCATTTTTTCTGTCTGTTTGCAAAAACAAAAAACAAAAAATATTTCTCCTTTCCTAAACTTTCCTAGTTAGTTGTTCCAGTGATCAGATTTTGCTGATCCCTGGGCTTTGTATTTGGTTTCTGTGTTCCTCCATTTTCTTGTGTGGCCAGAGGTAGTTTCTTTACTCACCAGTGGGAGTGGGGAGTACTGAGCTGCTTGTTTGTCCTCAGAGGAGTGGTTAGAAGCAGCAACTAGTAATTTGTCGGCCATTTTGGGTCATTTCCTGTTTTTCCAGCCCCCTGCTATAAAGCACAAGCTAGCTGATGAAGCTGAGCTGCTACTGCTGTACACTAGGGCAGCCGGTTAATCAGATTTAAACTATTAGGGCTACCTAAAGTCCACTCTTCAAATTTTCCCTTAAAACTACCTTCCTCAAAGTATACTACTGTCCTATTTAGTGTATCCTACAACTATAAATTATCTCTACTTGACTCCCAAGTAGACTATTCTCTATCTGTATAGCAAAGCACTTGCTCCTACAGTACTTATCACCTCAATACAGCACTCTTGTTATAGAAAGTACCCCAAAAGGACAAACCCCATTTCTCGGTCACCCACATGCCCCAGAACCTTTTCTTAAGTTTTTCTGTCTATTCCTTCTAGCATGTCGAGGGATCAGTTGCTAATGTCCTCTCCTGCTCAGCTGGTGAACCTGGGAATATTGAGGCAATGTTACAATTGCCTCATGTACACAGACAACCCTCTCCTCCTCCCACAAAACACAAATACATGCGAGAGATGCAACTATACGGCCAAACTGGAGGCTGAGCTCTCTCAACATAGGACTGGCATGACCAGACAGGAGGAGAAGGTAACCACACACACTATAGACCCAGTCTCACATAATACCATCACAACCTCAAATCATACACATAAACACACAAAGACATACTCGGAGGCTCTGATCAAAAATCTACCAAAACAGCAGAGGCCACCAAAGCAGACACCCAAACAACTACCACCTCAGAACACAACACCTGCAACACATAGACCACACAGTCAGAGTGTCAAGCAGTCACAGCCCTTAAGGCCAAACACAATGCCAGACACACTAGTCATTGCTGACTCCATAGTCAGACACACTGACATCCCGCCACCAGACTGAGTAAGGAGAAGGTCACAGTAAGCTGTCTGTTGGCTGCTAGAACTACCACATAACGCATGCACTCAGGTCTCTCAACAGCAGGTACAAGTACGACTCAATCATTGTCCACGCTGGTGTTAACGACCTAAGACGCACCTCCTTGACTACATGAAAAGAGACATAGAGGAGCTCTCTGATTATGTAGCCCATGCAGGTATGACCCTGACCTTGAGCAGTATCCTACCTTCACCAAGAATGATGCCACAATACAGAGATAAGATGATCAGCTTTAACAATTGGCTTAAACTCTGGTGTCATTCAAAGGGGATCCAATGTCTGTCTGCCTGGGATGACATGCTGGACAAGCCACGCTGTCGCAAGGGACGGCTTGCACTTGTCACCCCTGGGATTCTGGATTTTGGCAAAGGCTCTTGCCACCCCATAGTGCCTTTTTAGGCAAGGCTCAAATTCTAAACCTACCACCCTAGAACAAAACAAAGAAAAACTAAGGGTAATGCTGCTCAATGCCAGAGTCTCAACCTCAAGATGCACGCACTTGAGGCCCTTCTCAGTATGGAGAACATCGATGTCTGTGCTGTGACAGAAACCTGGTTCAAGGCTCCTGAGAGCACCCCAGCACTATCAGGTTTTACCTCATATCATGCGTTCCCGCCCCAAAACCTGGACAATACCAAGAAAGGAGGAGGGGTATCCATATTCATCAAGGACACCCACACCTCAAGATTGGTGGCATCGCATGATGCATCGGAAACCATCCAGGTGCAATTAACCATAGGCAAGACTGCTCTGCAATTTGTAGCATGTTACAGGCCACCCTCGCAAACTCAGGAACCTCATATGGCCTTCCTGAAAACACTGGAGGGGATAAATGTATCTCCGAACACCATCATACTAGGTGACTTCAACTACCCTAATATAGACTGGGAACACTACTCAAGCCCAAACACTCTAGCCCAAATGTTCCTGGAATTCATAAACTCAAATGTCATGGAACAACTAGTCACCATCCCCACAAGAGGAGAAAACATACTTGATCTCATCATCACGAACATGGGAGCACAATGTTCAACACCGGAAGTATACCCCTCGCTGGTGAGATCTGATCACAAACTAATCTCGCTGGAGGTCCTCATCCCGCCCCCACCCGAAATGAAAAAGACCACAGTAAAGAACTTCTCGAAAGCCGACTTCACACTTCTAAAGACTAGTGTGGTCTCCTTTAAGGCCCCTGAGCCGGCGGTTAACATTACTCAAACCGCTGAATCACTTACAAATGCCTTCTACCAGCACCTGCAGGGCTGCATGGATCAGGCAATCCCAAGCAAAACAAAGACTCTTTGTACCAAAGGCAAGCGTCCAGTCTGGTGGACCCCAGCCATAAACAAACTCTACAACAAAAGGAGAAAGCTACTACAAGATAGAGCAAAATCCTTAAAAGGTAAGACACCGCTGATCACTATAAGTAAAAAGCTAAGAGCTCTCATAAAATCATCCAAAGCTAATTTTGAGAAAAATAGCTAAGGACTCTAAAGACAACCATAAGGCATTCTTTAGCTATGTCAGAAACCTAGGAGGAAACTCCCAGATATGCTCAGAATTAGTTCAAAATGATGTGAAGATTACTGATCCTACAGACATTGCCAACATACTGGCTGAAAGGTTCAGTGCAAACTCCCCCAAAGGAGAGATATCTATACCAAATGATTGTAGCCCCCAAACATCTCTAACGCCCAGGTGAGAATTGCTCTCTCCAAGGCAAAGAACACAGCATCCATGGGACCTGATGGTGTCCCCGGCTGTGTGCTCCATGAACTCAACGAGGAATTAAACCCACAGTTAGGACAGCTGTTTAATCTTAGTCTCACCTCCGGATACGCACTCCAGGAGTGGCGCAGCGACTGTGGTCCCACTCCACAAAGGCGGTGCCTCCACCGACCCTGGAAATTACCGTCCCATTAGCTTGACAAGCCTTATCTGCAAAGCCATGGAGAGGATCATAATGGATCTCATAAATAAAGACATAGGAACTTGCAGACTTTGGATCCAACCCAGTTTGGCTTTGTCAAAGGCAGATCATGCCTTCTAAACTTGGTTGACTTTTTCAAACAGTCACCAAGGCCATTGATGAGGGAAAGGCAGTCCATACAGCCTACCTAGACCTGGCAAGGCTTTGATACAATACCTCACTCGGGTATCATTGAAAAACTCATCAACTTAAATGTAAACCCATACATTACAAGATGGGTTGCAAACTGGCTGAGTGACAGAACCCACAGGGTCAGAGTTGCTGGCCATGTCAGACTCAAAGCCTGTCACAAGTGGTGTCCCACAGGGTTCAGTCCTGGGCCCACTCTTGTTTGGCATCTACTTTTCTGAAGTACAAGCAAACACAGGAGGGTTATGGTTGACAAAGTTTGCAGATGACTGCAAACTGGGTGAGTTGAAAACACATCCGACACAGATATCCTTCAGAAGGGTCTCACAGAAATGGATAACTGGTGCCAGAGCCATGGCCTAAAGTTAAATGCCAAGAAATGCATAGTCATACCCTTCGGGAAAAATAAGGTTACCCCTAGCTACCATATAGGTGACAATCCCCTGAACACAGAAGAAGTTATTAGGGACCTGGGAACCCAGGTTGACAGTAGCCTTCATTCGCACTCATATTGCTAAAGTAGTTAGGAAGACCTTCTACATTGCCCACCTTATCATGAAGGGATTCACATCTAGATCAAGGGAAGTCATAGTCTCCCTATACTCATCACTCATCAGACCAATGATCGAGTACAATGCCCCATTCGGAATGTATCTGACACTTGCAGCAGCTGGAGAGGCCACAAAAGTTCCTCACCAAAAGGATAAAGGGTCTCAAAAATCTGTCTTATGCTGCCCGACTGAAAGAACTCCAGTTATATTCAGTTGCTTACCGCTTGCTCAGAGGTGACCTATGCCTGAAATACAAGGCCATGTCAAACCCAGATTTGATGAACATGCTTCATCTCAAAAAATCTAGATCCCTCAGAGCCACAAGGGCGGGAGACTTAAACCTCGACACGGTTATTAATAGGACGTGCTGGAGGGATAGATTCATCACCCAAAGACTCCCTATGCTGTGGAACAAAATCCCGGTTTATGTGAGGCAGAGCACCTCGCTGGCCTTGTTCAAGAGGAATCTTGACCAATGGATGGGAGATCGCAGATACACCCCAGGGGTTACCTCAGTGTCACTGCTCGACAGAGGCACAGCAAAATAATGGGCATAGTTTCTCCAAACTAAAGGGGTGGCGTAAGCCACAAAACTATGGGCTAGGCTTATAAATGCCCTCAGGCAGATAGCCTAGTATGAACCTATGAACCTATTAGGGGGCATATCCTGTTTGAGGTGTCTTTTAAGCTAATCTCATATCTGGATCTGCAACAAGGAGATGCAGTGAAAAGATTGCCATAAATGAATCCAGTCTGACAACAGACTGAATATATTTAAAATACACATCAGCATTTGTAAGTAGACCTAATCTTGGCTGGCTGTTAGTCTTTTTTCACCTCCTGTGATAAATGACATGATTACTAACTCCATCTGCTTAAGCTGTGAGATAGAGTCAAATCTGATGACTGTGACAGGTATAAGATAAGATAATGGGGTAACCCAAGCAAGTCACAGTCTTGTATATATGTCCTATTTACTGCATGGCATGCAGTAGGTAGGAGTATCCTCTATGCATGCACGAGTATTCTTACATAGAAATATGGCCCTGTTATGTATGCATAGGGACACAGCAGGTAATGTGAAGCCACCCTGAGTGCAACATAACCTCACACCCCATGGTCCCTGCAGAAATCCACAACAAATACAATTAGTATATTCCATTAAATGTCAGTACCACATCCTCCTGACATTGAAGCCCTACACAGTAGCCCCCACATATTTTCCTATCCTGGCCTTGACAAATATCTGGTAAAAACAGTTCCAAACATTAAACAAGAAAAATTATGATGCTGTTGACCATTCAGGGTGCTATTGCCTAAACTCCTCTTCCCGTGCAATAAGATAATTAGGACTGCAGTGACAAGTCTTCATATCAGGGTCTGCACTGCTCCTGTGCCCTGGTACTACCCATCATTGAGGTCAGCACCTTTACTGGGGTCATGCTAGGCATCTACTTTTCTGAATGGACCATCATATAGGCAATGTTACCACTCCTTGAGTTGGATTTGAAGGCAATAAATTACATTCTTGCTTTTGTTTATGCAACATGTTGGTATTCCTCAATAATCACTAGCAGACGCTACCATACCCTCATGAATATCCACAGAAATTGACGGCACTTTCGCAAAGAATAAAATGGGAGCCCATGAATCATGCTTACAAGGTGATTTTTGAATCATGAGTTGCATGGCACTTAGCCGTAAAGTTAGCCAGTGCCATACCTCTCAACTGTCCAGATTTTTGCCTCATATTTTGGTCTGTTTCTCCAAAAATTGTGTTTTTTTTTGGTAAATCATTGTCAAATCATTTAGGAGTGAAGTCAGGAAAATAATGACAGAAATTTGAATTTTAGATGTCATATCCTTTATAAAATTCATGATAATGTAAAACCTGTTATTCTATCAACTTTCTGTTTGTGAGACATATTTAGAAAGTGTCCCTATTTTTGGGTCTTTGTCACCCCATTATTTATGACTTTGTCCAGATTTCTTGCTCTTAGAGGGTGAGAGGTATGCCCAGTGCCCGTGCTCAATTAGGGCTCCAGCATGAGCTTGCCACTACCATAGACTGTAAGTGGCAACCACAGGCAAGAAGCTGCACTTTAAGTCTTAGGTGTTCAGCAGCAGAATAAAGTGATTCCTAAAGATTCATGGAGCCTGGCCTAATTTGTCTAGAGTTATGGAAAGAGGTATACATACACACACACACACACACACATATATATATATATATATATATATATATATATATATAATTTTGGGGTGCTGCCATTTTGTATGCTAAGTCACTCAGATTTGGAAAACTATGATGGATATCAGGGCATCAGTATTAAGAACAACAGCACTTCCTGGATCAGTAGGCGGCTTTGGAGAGGTATGCAGTAATGTACACTCCTCAGGATATAGACCTTTGAATAGGAATTCATATCACATAAGGTTAGCCATACGAATATATGCAAATGCATATGTATTTTGAACATAGATTTCATTTATAGAATCAGAAAATGCAAGGCATTTGAGCCAGTACCCAACATCAGATCTTAGCTCTTTTTTCAAGAAACAACAGGTTAGTCATACCAGGGATGAATTTGGGAACATACATCCAGTTGTCTAAATCCTTTCTAAAGGAAATAAAGTATGTCATATTGTTTAATTTGTAATGGAAGTTTGCTCAGAGAAGGAGTAAACATTGTATGATGACTATGTCTCTCAACCATGTTTGGTTTATTTGCTGAAGCAGGTTTGTATCCCTGGTTCTAATGTTAGTGGAACTGTTTGATTTGTGGCGGTATAAGAGGTCTTGGACTACTAGACCCTAATGACCCAAAAGGCAAAGAACAGATCATCCCTATGGAGTCTATAGGACACTGAATAAAGGGACAATGCTTCAAGCCAATGTTGGTAGTGCTTGTCTTTTAAACCTGTGACCTTTTTAGTTAGGAACCTCTGGGGTATTTCCAAATGCTTGATGTGCCCATTAATATTCACCCGCAGAAGGGGCATTGTAGTCAATTATAGGTCTGATCACTATGGAATATAGAGGGATATTAGATTATTTTGATCTAGATGAAATACCTCTTACAATCAGTTGTGCCAGGACAAAAAGATTTCCTAACCACTCTTACAACATGATGTTCAAAGGCAAGAGAATGATGTACCCATGTTCCAAGGTTTCTCACAACACTTTCATTTTGAACAGGGAGTTAATCTGTACTCTTAAGATTTATTGTTTATCAAATGCAATGATATTACACTTTTTTAGCACTTAGTATTAACCTGTTTTTTAGCACCAGTTGTTTATATGTGTGAGTTCCATTTGGAGCTTCTGCATATCACAGAAGAATTTGAGGATGACACCAAGTTTGTTGTTGTCCTCAAACTTAGTTAGCCAAAGATCCCTATTTGTAATTTGTAGAACTGTGAAGTGGATGCCAAATAGTAGAGGTCCCAGCATGGAGCCCTGAGATATACGACTGGTCACCTTTATGTCCACTGAGCATGCATCTGCCACCCTCGCTATGTGGCTTCCATCTCTCAGGTAGTTTGCTGTCCACCTAAATATGCAGAGATTGATTTGCTGATATTCAGCTTGTTTATTATGATAGGATGTGGTATAGCATCTAAAGGTTTAGCTAGGCTGAGGATGGTATGCTGTATGGACAGCAAGATCACTGTCCAGAGTTTATGTTACCATCTCCAAGAAGTTTACCAGATTTACTAGACTGAACTTACCTTAAGAAAGCTAAACTGCTTAGGATCAATTCTTATAAGATTTGTGATATTGTAGTTAATTAGATCAGTTATAATGCATTTAGTAGCTTTGCAGGTGAGACTAATCAGGCTAATGGGTCTGTATTTTCTAGGATAAGAGGTGGGTCCACCTTTGTGAAGTGGCATCCCAGGACAAAACCAGTAGCTAAGCTCAAGTTGAATAGCAGTAGGATGGGAAGGGGGTCCACTAGGATGTGTTGTACTGTTTATTAGGCAACTAGGTATATTATTAGGTTTCAAGAATGACATATGTTTCTTTTTGGAAAGGACCTTTAGCAAGTGTTCCTTGGTAATGATGGCTGTTGAGATTCTGAATAATATTTGGGCTTTTTTTGTAGTTGTTTCAGGGGTGAAATTTGCACTGAATTTGTTGGGAAGTAAGTTGGTTACAACTTGTGGATACAGGTAAGTAGTGCTATTTTGGTTAACTTCTGATTAATGATTGGTGTTATTCCTAAATTTCCTAACATGGCTAAAGAAAGATTTGGATTGGCTTTAGCTTCTGATGCTAGACCAAGTTCATGGGATGCCTTCATTTTCCTGATGTTGTTTTTTAGTTCATTCAATAACTTTTTTAATGTTAACCTTGATTTGAGGGATCTTTGTTTTACTCTCTAGCTTAAGAAGCTTTTTTCTTTCATTGTATTTTTTTATTTATGCATGTGGACCACTAGGGTGGCTTACTTTTAAACTTCCTATTTTGTCTGGATCTGGTAAGAACTGCCAGGTGAATGCATTTATCTAGGTGTGCATAGAGTTTGTTTGCATAACAACTTGCTTGGATGGTAAGGGCGGCCGCAGTGGTGCAGTATGATGATGTCATCTAATATGGGATATTTAAGAATCCTTTTGGCATTGTTTGACCTTGAAAACTGAGAAAGGAGGTGTAATATAAGGATATTTGGTCTCCCTGAGAAAACAGGGGGAGAGGACATTATAGATTTTTTAAACTCCTGGATCCCAGAAATTTTAAAACTGCAAGAAGGTTTATCTTATGGCATTGAGAGAACTCATAGAGCAATAGGAAAACCAGCATCTACTTCTTTCTCATCAACAGTGAGATCAGTTGTCATAAAATTCTTAATTTTTGGATAAAGAACTTGTATTAAAGACAGCATGGAGAAATGCCCTTTGACATTTAATCAAAGCTACATCAGGTTTGACAATGACTATTCTGCTAAAATATTAGAAAGGAGGCAAAATGCTGGCCACTTGTGAAGTTATTAAAACAGAATAACATTAAAACTCAAATATTGTACTCTGCAAGAATTAAAATCCATCTCTTAAATGGACCAAGAATCTTTAACAGTCTAGAGGAATCATCTGTTTTTATTAAAAACAACAGTTTAATTTCCATTCCTGAGGACATGGAATGTTCCACTTCTATATTAAAGAGATCTGAAAAAAAAGCTTGGACTGACACAAAAAAGATGAAGCAAAAGACTGAAATTGCATCTGTGAATATCTGTAAGTCTCTTAAAGTATCTACTGTTAAGTAAAGTTTTATTTTACTATTATTAGCCTGACTTTTCACATTGGACATAAGTAAGTTTACTTTAATTCATCTCATTATTAGATTTTAACTTTAGTTAACATCTGATAATAACTCTTTAATAATATCATAAACAAGCAATATTAAATGAATAAATAATCATATAGTTCATAATACGTTTCTATAACAATATCAAGTTAGTTTATGAAAATGAGTGTCTGGTATCACTGTAACATGGTGGGGTGTTCTTACTGTTAAAATATCTTTTTTACTACTGCTGAATGTTTTACATATTTTATTTTAATAACTAACATAAATAAAAAAGACCATTTTAATTTAGTCATACTTCTACAAGTAAAAATGGCTTGGAGACTGTCAGTGGGTTTGTTTGTAGTGAAGCAGTTACTGTATTTACTTAGAAAATGGCAATGAGGCTCTAAGACTTTTTTGGCATTTTGTTATTAATTTTACATGCTTAATTCAAGTTTTGGAAGATGGTATTGGACAAGGGATCTAATTGCTCTGCAGGGAGCTGGGGTATGAATAGTTTATTAGGTTAAGGTGAGCTGAGTAGAAGATAGGTGGTAAGGAAGCTCAAGGCAGTTAAGTGTTTTTAGTGCTAAACAGTGGTGGATCCAGTAAGGTTTGTTGCAAGAGAATCTGACAACTGTTTTATAGCACTGTTCAAGTTTAGAACTAAGTGAGGCTTGTAGGTTAGCCATGATAGAGGTTCTATAGGTGAGGGTAAGAGTTAAGTGGTAGCTAGAATCACCTTGTGAGTCTGTTAGGAAGTAAATAGTTTTTGATGGATTTTCTTGATGCTGTAGTGGATATGTACATCAAGTTTAAGAGTGTCATCAATTGTCAAGCCTAGTAGTTTTGTATGTGGGATAACTTAAATCATGGTATTATTTAAGGAAGAAATGTTAAAGTTGTTTCTTTTTTCATGGAAATGCGATTTTGGAAAAATAGAAGTAATTCAATTTTTTGGGGATTTAGTTGGAGACATGTGTGAATGGGCGTACCTTCGTTGAAGGTTGTGCGTCAGAGCTGGCAACTCAGCACGTAAAAATCTACTGCCAATCATTAGCGGACCTGAGTTCCGCTGTGGCGACCCCTAACCGGGAAAAGCCGAAAGACACAACAAAGTAGCAGGTGATTATCCTGTAGCCAACCTTCAACAGTGTTAAAGCTTCTTGAATAATTTTCTGACACTGTATGAGGTTGTCAGAAATGCATATTGAGGGAATCTTGCTGAGAATCATCAGTGTATTATATGAGGGAAGTTCGCTGAGAGGATTTATGTAAATTGTTAGTGAATATATTAAAGAGTAGAGGGCCGAGAATGTAGCTCTGTGGCACACCAGTATTGACAGGAAGGAAGATGGAAAAAGTGGAGAGCCATTTAACAGACTGGTATCTATTGGTTAAGTAGTTGTTAAACCATAGTAGTGTGGATTGTGATAGCACGAGGGAAGACAGTTGGTAGAGGAGTTTTTGGTGAGACACTAGAACAAAAGTTTTGAAAGATCAAGGAATACAGAGGAAACAGGTTTGTCTTTGTTTCTGGCTTTGCTAATAGTATCTGTGAAAGTTAATAAGGCAGAGGTAGTGCTATGGGTAGGTCTAAAACCAAGGTTTGACAAAGGGGATAATATGACATTAGGTCTGTAAGTGGTTATATCAGATGAGGTTCCTCCTTTATGAAGGGGGATGATGAAGATTTTTTTCCATAGAGAAGGAATGTATGATTCCTTGATAAGATCTGTTAATTAGAAGAGACATAGGATAGGCTATGGAACTGGCAGCCATCTTCAGGTATTCTGCTGGGAGCTTATCTACTGAAGGAAAACAGGCTTTCAGTTTCAAAATTAGCAATTTGATGTAGGAGGTTGGGATGGGTTTTAGGATGAAGAAGGAATTTCAGGACTGTTGGGAGAAAAATTTTTAATAAGGGATTTAATGCTTTCTATAAAATGTGGGTTTTATTGAGCATCTGTTTTGCATGGAGTGTTATTTGGGGCAGGATTAGGTGTGGTGGATGTTCCAGGGTGGCGTATATTAACAGAAGACCAGAATTTATTGATTGGAAGACTGATTGAGTAAGGGGTTACTGATGTAAATTTCCTTGTCTGCAGTAATCTGTCTTTTAGTATGGTTATGTAGTATTTTAAAGTGTTGTAGGTTTTGGGGAGATCTATATTTCAACCATTCATTCCAGGACCTATCTCTTTCATACATTAGGTGCCTGCTTTGAGTGGATAGCCAAGCAGTATAGTTATTCTTTATTCTTTTTGTTCTAGTTAGAGACAGACTATTGATGGCTTTCAAGAAAAGTGAGGTAAAGTGTATACTGCTTACTAGATTAATATTGTTTTGAAATGTTGTAAAATTATTATATGAATGACTTGCATAGATATGACAATATAAAAAAAGAAAACAGCAGTAAGCTATCCCCGCTGTCATAAATCACTGAAAAAGCTCTTGAGCAGATGAACAATTTTCTCATTGATAACCTGAATCTGTCTTACACACTTAAAGAAATATAACCCTTTTTACCACAACACTAGTATTTTTTGGAAGTTAAAATAAATTTTTTCTTTCATAAATCTGCAATATAACATCAACATCTACAGGCAGACCTTTGATACTAATGCCATTCTATAGCCATTGTGATCAAACAGCTAACTTATTTTACTTTTTTTTGTAACTCGTATCATTTATCAGATTATAAATCTAATGAAGTGTGTTTTCAGTAGAGGATTTTGGAGAAAAGCTCTCAAGAAGCAAGCTGTTTCTTGGCTCCAAAGATCTGAAGACGCAAAGGTGTTAAACAGCATAGAAATATACATATATACATGCATAGAAATATTTCAAGCACGGGTATTGATGCCCTTCTAGCTTGCCAGTATACCAAAACATTTGTTCTCATAATAAGTGTCCAGGCTGTTCTTAAAAATATCTAAACTAGTATTTGCTTTAATGTAACTTGGTAGTCTGTTTCATGCATCAGCTATTCTGTCAGAAAACCAAATTAGTACACTTCTCATTCCTATAGAATCTTCTACATAGGTTGTCAGATGATTCTCTAGTACTTTCTGATAACCCCAAACATTCCCAGAGGTAGTTGTCTCTAAATGCACTCTATACCTGAAAAAGATCTTTTAGATATCTGTAAGATACACTGTACAAGTTCAGATATTTTAGTCTTTCATAATAACTTAAATATTCACATCCATGGATGCTCTTAGTATATTTCCACTGTACTCTTTCCAGTTTACTCATGCTTGTTTTCTTATAGGGTTTCCATATTGTTATTCCATACTCAAGTTCTGGTCTAATGTAACTAACAAACAATGACTTCATCATTTTTGATTTCCTAGACTTTATCAATCTTTTTATACAACCTATAGTTATATAACTATCATTAACCAATTGACTGATATGATTAGAAAAACTCATAGCTGAATTTACCTATATACCCAGGTCCTTAAACGGGTCTACAGTTTCAATCACTGTCTGCTGTATTAAATATTCACCTTTCAGTATATGTCTCCCTAATCTCATATGCATAGTTTTTTGATGTATTTATCAGCATAAAATTCTCCTTTGCCCAAATGGTCAATTTAGTCAAGTTATTTTGCATACATTCCTTATCTGTAACACATGTAATCAGTTTTCCCAATTTCAGGTGGTCTGCATATAGACTATAGAATATCTCATATGAAAAAGTTAGGTCTGAAAGATACAATCTAAACAAGTAAGGGCTTAGGACAGAGCCCTGTGGGACACCGTGACTGTAACCAAGGATTTCACCTGTCCAGTTACTTTATGATACTTGCCATGTCTTGTGTGTAAGCCATGCAACTGTTCATCTTATTAAGAGTCCATCAATACCTAGTTGTACTAATTTATTGATCAGTGTTTTGCGTACGACCCTGTCAAATGCTGAGGTTAAATCTAAATAAATTACATTGCAGCATATTTTTCATTCATAGCAGTTAATATATTGCTATAGAACATCATGTTACAGGTGGTAATGAATCTATTTTCAAAATATGCATGCTGATATATAGTTTCACGTCCTAACCTATCCAGTTCTGACAATAACTTATACAATATTACCTTCTCCATTATTTTTCCGCAACATGAAAGTAGACTTAAGGGTCTGTATGACTCTGGGTTTGTCCTACTCCCCTTTCCCTTAAAGACAGGTTTAAAAAACGCATGTCTCCAATCTTGAAGAATCTCCCCATATTTATATGACCTAGTAAATAATAGATATAATAGTACCATAAGTTCTTGCTGAAGTGTTCTCAGGATATTGTTACTAATTCTCTTTCCTCCCTGTGCTTTGTTTGGATCCAGTTTGTGAGTTCTTTTTCAATATAATCTAATTTGATTCCAGTATCTGGGGTTACCTGGATGTCACTAGGACAACTTACCACCCCTTTTGTAGAGCCAAACTCTTTTGATTAAGATTTTGAAAATATATCTGTGATCTGTTGTGCCTGAGAATAAATTTTAGAATCTGCACACAGTGCATCAATGTGTGTCTCTTTACTCCTTCTACATCTTATGTATCTTTAAAAAGGGTTCCTATTATGCTTGATATCTTTATAAAAAGTTTCTTCAATTTTTTTCTTGATCTTGTCTCACAGTATGCTTAATCTGTTTTATTTCGGTTTTTAAAGTTGTAGTTCAACCTCTCTTCCATTTCTTATATTTTTTTGTTTCTCACCTTAATCAGATATATTGTTCTTGTGGAAATATATCTCCCTGATGTTGCATCCCTAGATCCTGATGTTAATTTTTTTTTATTTTTTTGCACTCAATTTCTCTTTCAAACCTTTCCACATTCCATCTGCAGTTTTTCCACTGAACACCTCACTCCAGTTAGTTTTACATAGTGGCTGTTTTCCTTCCATATAATCTGTAATTAATCTTCTGTGCATTGGTTTAGATTTCAGTTTGGCAGAATTATCTAGCAACAAATTAACCTTTATAACCCCATGATCACTGCACATCAATGGTGGTAAAACTTGACTTGAAGTAACAGTAATTTCTTTAGGAACACAAACAATGTCTAGCATGTTCTGTTCCCTGGTAGGTTTTTTACAGTCTGAAGCATTGTTCCTGAATATGCGTTGTGAATAACTTCCTTACTAATGTTGTTGAATCAATATTATCCCAGTCTGTTTCTGGTAAATTTAAGTCCCCAGCTAATATTATTCTTCCTTCCTGTGTTTCCTAGGTCATCTGCACTTGACTTTGATGGTCTATACACTCCAACAGTAGTTATATATTCCAGGGTTGTCTTTATTGTCACAGTTACACAGTCTATAGTATTAGTGTTATCACTGAACATGTAATAATCACAGGTCTCATAACTATCTTTAACCCCTACAATAACACCTCCACCTGATTTTTTGTTAGAATGCCTGTTACAGACAAAACATTTATACCCTGACAGAACTGGTTTCCAGTCATTGTTCTTTAACCATGTTCCACAAACAATTACATCAATCTTGTGGGAATGTAGCAAATTTCCCAATAAAAAAAAACTTTATTATTAATGCTCCAAGCATTAACAACCATTAGAGACACATCAAATGTTGCTGTCTGTGAACTGTTAAATTTTCGACCTGGCAAAAATCCTGCCTAGTGTTTGTCAAATACTGCAAAATATCTGTTGCAAAAATCCTCTTCCCTGATCTTGACAAATGTATGCCATCCTGTCTGAACACATGTGCCCAAAACTAGGCTTGGATGCTCTACACATTTCTATTTTTTAAAACAGGACATTTTTTCCATGTAGGTATTTACCCCAAAAATCTTTTCATTCGCAGTAACTTGACTATTCTTTCTATAGATGATTTGTGAAAAATACATCCTACAACCAGTACAAGCTGTACTAAGAGGGCTTTCAGTTCCCTACTAAAAGTCAAAGAATCCTTGCCGATTAAATCATTTGTACCGACATGAATGAAAACGGATCCATACTTCTTTACATTAAGGCATTCCAAGGCTTGTCTCGCATCATCTATTTTTGCTCCTTGCCAGCATAACACTATTCAATGTCCATTATCTTCTCTGCAAATATAAGTATCAGTTCCTCTAATAACTGAATCTCCAATTACAAGAATATATTTGCTCGCCAGCTCTAAAGAATCTTCATCTTCTAATACAGTAATATCTGCTCTATCAGTTGTTCAAAGGATAGATCTTCATCACCATTAGTCTTATTAATTCCACTGTTTTCACTGTGTATTAAATTCTCATCCAGCTGGTATTGTAAATCCATAGCTTGAGCCATGTAGTCAACATCTGTCTTTCTCTTCTTTTTTCTTATAGTAATGTTCTTCAATCCTTCCACATTCAATTCTGATTTCTTCCTTTTCACCTGCCCCTTGCCTCTTTTTTCTACCTTTTCTTTTGGAAAAATGATGCCTTTTTCTCTAGATTGAAGGTTTTCAGATAGAAAAATATTATCATTCCCTGTAACGTGTGTGTTACATAACAAAGCAGCGTCCTTTTTAGTACATAGTCTCTTTCCTTTATAGTCATTAATCACTTTCTTTTTCATCCTTGTTATTTGGTGTTAACTTCTTTCTTTCTTTTTTTGTTTTGTTTCCTTCTAAACAAACCAGATCCTCATATTTCTGAAGACTTGCATCCAGAATTCCAAAGTTGTCAGGGGCATCGTCATGCTTCTTAGGGGTTGAATGATCTTTGCAGACAATAGATGCATCATTTTATAAATGTGTTCTTTTTGTTCTATGCCTAACATTATTTATTTCACCAGTCCAGTCATTAATATATGAAACAACAGTTCTCCAATCCATGCTAATTGCACAAGTGCAATCATCATCATTAAGTCTAGATTTACTTATAACAATCGTAAGCAAATCATCCAACCTTTGACACAAGGAACACAGATCACCAGTGTTTTCAGCTGTTTCCTTTAAATATGAATAGCATTTATTACCCTGTACAAGATATTTATGCATTAGCAAATCGTTAATTGCATACTCATTTAAGGAATCCATATTCAGCTTCAAATGAATAAAATATTGCAAAAGAAAAGAATAATCAAAATCAGTAACCACAGAATTCAAAGAGAACTTAAACCAACTTCTAGGACACAAAAATCACATGAGCAATATACAACTAAATACTAAAGTAAGTACAGTAAAGTTGTTCTGATCATGCAAGTTCTGCAAGCCAGACAAAAGTTGTAATTCCTTTACATCGTATGCGAAGGCGCGCAGTAGCTTACTAGCTTAGTAGCTCACTAATGCTCACAGTCACACACACTTCTTTTTAATAGTAAAGGTCAGTAAATCACAAACCAAGGTAAGATTGTTTAGATATGCTCAGGATTTTCCCCTCTGCATTGTGTGTGAATTTATAGCTGTCTAGGCTCCTTGTGGTGGCTAGAGTTTGACGGTCTAAAACCTATCTCTTTCTAACAACCAACAGTGAAATTAATGGTAAAACAACAAAATATGAATCAAAGTAAATCTTGATAACAAGCTAGCCCTTCCTACCTACAAACAGTGAAAAACAGTGATAACGAATAAAATATAACTTCAAATAAAACTTTTCTTTCTAGTCAACTGCAAAGTAAATCACAAACCAAGGTAGGGTTGTTTAGATATGCTCAGGATTTTCCTCTCTGCAGTCTCTGTAGAGTTATAGCTCTCTAGGCCCCTTGAGGTGGCTAGAGCTTGCCTCTCTAAAACGTACCCCTTTCTAACAACCAACAGTGAAATTAAAGGTAAAACAAAATATGAATCAAAGTAAATGTTGTTAACAAGCTAGCCCTTCCTATCTACAAACAGTGAAAAAGAGTGATAACAAATGAAATATAAATTCAAATAAAACTTCTCTTACCAGTCAACTCCAAAGTAGATCACACACCAAGGTAGTATCATATATATATATATATATATATATATATATATATGTGATAAACGAGACAGTGGTTATTTTTGCTAGGCTAATAATAATCACCTTTTAAACCACTTAATTCTGCAATGCTTAAAGTATGAATTAAATTATTGTTTGGATAATTCATTGCTTTTGTGTCCCTCTAGCCTGTGGCTTGTTTGCTGTAGTTAGCTATTTGTATAGTTTCTCAAAAGTATATTTCATTTTTACACTTTTAATTGTTGTTTTTAACTGAGGTTAATAAAATGTATCTGGAAAAATACCATCTTTAATCATTTTAATTTTTAATTTTAATAATTTCAGAGCATGTACTCTGTGTGCAGCCTTCTAAAGTCTTTAAATTAAGACAGCAAAATCGGCTGCCTTCATCACTATTTATCCCAGCACAGAAAATTATTAGCTAGGACTTCAGCCAGTAATGCTTACTTCCAGAATACAGTAGCAATTTAATTCCCTGACACAGAACAATTTCCACTGACTTTTAGAAGCTAACACTTTACCAAAAACTAGCAGGAATACATATAAAACAGCAACAAAATTAAGGAAAAGCAGAAGATAGGATTAAATCAGATACCAAAAACTGTATAAACACAACAGAACAGTGTTTAACCAGTCAGTAAAAAAGTAAAGTAAAAGTGAAGAAAATAACACTTAAACTGTATAGAGCACTAGTTGACTGCAAGTGTAACTGAAAACAAGTACTTTCCAGCATTTATATGAGAAATTAGCTCAAAATGCCAACTTTAGTAATTTCAGAACTTGTGTGCACAGCCTTCTGAAATCTTTAAATTAAATTGACAACAAGGTAGCCCAGTATAATCAGCATTTGTGATATACTGTATTTTTGTACAACCTCTCCAGTGGTGGCTGGTGACTTCAAATCAAAGGGGGGCTGCAGGAGACAGTGGAATGGGTGAGGCCAACATGAAGGGGTGTGGCCAACCAGAAAGGGGCGGGTCTATGATCAAAAACCACAAAAACTGGGACTTTAATTAAATATGCTGCCCTAGGTGCCAAACCATCACTATGAGAGTCCAATCAAGACAAAATGAAGTGTAGAAGAAAAAAATATTTCAATGCATTGGCTACATGACACCTTACTTAATATCTAGATGGAAACAAAAAGGTTGTGACGCATGAAAAAATAAATTACTTTTTAAATACATTACTGGAATGTCATTCAAAATCAAGTATAAAAAATATGCAGCACTCAACTCAAACCACTTCTCCTTGCACTGCAGTTCTAATTATAATTTATATTCAGCTATATAAAAGTACCAAGTAACATGCTGAAAGTAGCAATCTCTGATACCCCCACTTGTAAAAATGTTTTTTTATCCAAAAATGACCTGCTGCCTGACAACAACTATCTACTTGTTTCATGGGGAAAATGTGATCAAAGTAAAAAATGAACAGCAAACAAGAAACAAGCTCGAGATAATTGCTTAAAGGATTACTGCACAGATTATGGACCACACATGGTAGATTGGCATTCTGTTTAGTTTATGGGTAAAGCCTGCAACGATGACTGCAAATCTTCAAAAAATGTAATAAGCTTCTGAAAATACTATAATCCTGTCCTTTATTACAAATACTGTCATATGCATTTCAATACTTAAGGCTTATATGTTATCTAGTTATGTAAATATTCTCTGCATGGAAAAAACAAAAAGGCTTTCAGTGTTGGCAATTCTTTAACAGTATGCTTATTAAAGCTTTCTTGCATCTTTCAATCTCAGACAAGCTTACCTGATGGTCATTAAAGCATTGCTGCTTAAACACAGAGCAACAGCGACTGCAACAACATGCATTTTCAGAATAATAAGCATAAATCAACAGTATAAAAATATGACAGAAAACCAGAACATTCTGCAAAATCAAGGACAGATGAAAAGCCACTGTAGTACTTGTGTCTACCTTGGATGGGGGGATACTCTGCACACTTACACTGCATAACTGCTCCTTGCCTTGCTTAAACACATCCAGAGTTACTTCATGTGGGAGTGGGGTGCAACAAGTTTGTCACAATTTGAAATGTCTCTAGCTGACAGTAATGGCCCTGACACATTTGTCATACCTCCCAACCTCAGAGCAAGAAATCTGGACAAAGTCATAAATAGAAGTGGGACAAAGGCCCAAAAATAAGGACAATTTTTAAATATTGCTCTTATAAACTTAGAAAGATAATAGAATAGTAGGTCTTGCATTATTATGAATTTTCTGAAGGGTATGAAATCTGAAACTCAAATGTCTGTCATTATTTTCTAACTTCAATCATTAATTATTTGCAACTAATTTGCCATAAAACCACAATTTTATGAAAAATGGACCAAAGATGTGATGCAAAAATATAAAATAGCCACACAATACAGCTGGGAACCTGTCAAAGAAGGGACACCTTTTAATATTAGTACTATTAAGTTGAGCAGCGGACAAAATAAGAGAATCTATATGCATTTCTGAAATAAAAGTAATCTATAACTCTGATCATTACAATTATTTATTAATTGTAAACCCTCCACATTTTCATCCAAAACTGCCATTTTGTAAAGGGATTATTAGGGGGAGAGCAACATTTTGAGCCAAAGTCCGGGACAGTTGAGAGGTTTGGATATACGTAATTCTATAAAGTGATTTATTTGCACATACCTCTCAACTTCTTAACGCAGGACATCTGGACAAGGCCAAATATATTAGGGGAACATACAGACAGTACTAAAAATTGCTCTTGTATAAACTTAGACAGTTGACAGAATAACAGGTCTTGATTTAGCATGCATTTTTCTGAAGGGTATGAAGTCTGAAACTCAATGTCTGTCATTATTTAGTGACTTCATTCCTAAATGATTTGTGAGAAAAACACAAATTTTATGAGGAACAAACCAAAAATAAGAAGCAAAAATCTACTCATTCTGTGAAAATCTGGACAGTGGAGAGGTATAGTTCAGCCGGGGCTGTCTTTGAGTTTGCCGCCCTTCCCTCCTCACAAAATCATGGTTGAATGGGGCCTCCCCCCTGCAGCCATTCCAATGTCCCATTGGCTATTTCACCCCATTTACCATAAACACTGTAGTATGCATACTGCTTTACTTCTACAATGATATGGATTTCATTTAAAAGTTTTATTTTACATTTTACAGCACAAACACTAATAGACATCTGCTAAACAAAACAATGCAGTCTCACAATGAAAATAGACTTAGCATTAAAACGTCTCTGCCCTTGAAACTCACATTCACTAAAACAGCATTGAAACCCACATTCAAATAAAATACATCTGGCCAGTGGCAGATAAAGATTAACTTTGGGCTGTTTTCAAATTATAAGCCCCTTGCACATGAAACATACATGTGTTCTTTGATACACCTTCATGATTGTATTAAATTATATTCCTTGTGTAATACAGTACAGTTGTTAGACAGTGTTTTAAATTTATTGTTTTGAACATTTTCCAGTAAATAATGAAACAAAATGCATGCACCAATAATTAGAAAACTGCCCAATTCAGAACCTTTATCATAAAAGTCTACTCAAACTTCTACCATCCACCAATATCAGTAAATATGCACAATCTCTCCAGAAGTAAAAGTCATTTAAATAATTTCACATTAAAGAGATCTGTAACTAATGAAGAGGTTGCTGCTAGGAAACAACTTTATATTTCATTGTTTCATCTACAAATAAAGTGCCTGTTGCCCTTGAGGAATACATTGCCCATGTTGCATTAAAAAAATAAATGATAAGCTAGTAATATTGCAATAGGGAATGGATGGCAAACTGATAACAGGTTGATAGTTACTAGGTATCTCCACCAAAGAGGACATTCTCAGAAGAGCAGCATCCACCCCCTTTAAAAGTACAACACAGTACAATATCAGCAATGCATCTACATACTGTGGGAGTAGAACCCACAGCCTTCTGCACTGAACACTACCTGTTGTGCTATTAACAATGCAAGCAGACTCAGCATAAGCAGCACAAAACTTCTCTTCCCCTGAAGCTCTTAACCCCTTGTAAAATCCACTCAGCACTCAACTGCATCTCTCAACTCTGCAGCACATGAGCACAAGAAATCTGGAAAAAGCCGAAATTTATTGGGGGGGGCAAAATCCCAAAAACCAGGGACACATTTTAAACATTGTTTGTATAACCTTGGAAAGTTGCTAGAAAGAGTTAATTTCAGAGTGCAGAAATTAAGAATATTTGAGATGTTAAGGTTTACTCCATAGTTTTCTTTCCTGCCTGCTATATGTACCATAATTTCATGTCTGCACCCCTGGAAAAGCAGCCCTATGCTCTCCGGTTCAACTACATGCAAACCCGAGTAGAAAAAAAATATTACTCAATAACTGTATGCATTTGTCCTTTACAGTGCTTCTGCTGTTCACTCATTAATTGTGCGATGCTACCTTTGTATATGTAGGCTGGCTAAGGTTAGCTAAAAGGTCAAAAATGCAAAATCTACACAACTGTGGGTAGTATGGTATGATCAGAAGGTGAAACTTGTAGAATCATGTAGCTAAAGACTCATAAAATGAATATTAGTGAATCTTTGTAAATAACACAATACTACTACAAAACAAATGCTATTACAGTCTTGCATTTTCATGAGAAGGGATGCATCAGCAGCATATCTCTCAACCTCTTAGCTTAAGAAATCTGGGTGAAGGTAGAAATAATGCGGGGGTAAGGTTCCAAAATAGTGACAGATTTTAATTACTGTGCTTATAAACTTAAAAAGTTTCTAGACTAACAGGTTTTGCATTAACATGCATTTTCTGAGAGATATGAGTTCTGAAACTCAAATGTCTATTTTTATTCAGTGACTTCAATCCTCAGTGTTTTGCCAGAGAATGACAAATTGTACAAGGAACCGAGGAAAAACATGAGGCAAAAATCTAGACATTCTGCAAAAATCTGGATAGTTGCGAAGTATGATAACCAGCATTTAGCAGTGATTTCTCAGGTCTCCTACTGAAATGCCAGTATCTGGTACTGCTAATGTACATATTGATCAATTCTGCCATTGCGTATGTTTGGGTCTCACACTCTACAGACTATATGCATACATTTGCATATCTCTGCATTTACTATTAATGTGATGTTTTGCAGAAGGGGATCTCTTCTGGCTTCATGTCTACTTGATATTTATTGCTTTATGTATTGTGCTGTTAAGATGAGCCAGAGCCTATCTGTCCATAATTGTAGAATAAAGAAGTTGCAGAGTTCCACGACAGATTTACCTTTTATTAAACAAAAAGAAGTAAGCGCTTTCGCGATCTACCCAGATCGCTTCTTCAGACTGTATTACAATGTCAAACTATCTAACCAAGCATTTTAAAGCTTTACCTATTAACACATTGCAGTTAGTCACAATTACCTACTTAACAACAAATGAATTAGCTAGGTGAGGAGGATTCAGAAATCTTTCCTTTCCGTAAGTATGAGCAAGCCCAAAAAAAGCTGTTTACAATCATAGCACAAGCTGTTAGCAAGTAACCAAAAGTACCTGCACTGCCTGCTACTACTGATTGTTTCTCAATCTCTTTTTCAGAAAGAGAGCGAGAACCAATCAGTAGCCATCCTGCCATTCACGTCACGTACGTGACTGATGACGTGGCAGTCCGACCCCCTTCCACTTCACTGTGCAGTTAACCATAGAGACTTCTGAGCATAATCTGGACTGTCTTTACAGCAGTCTGAGACAGTCCAGATTTCCAGAAACTAAAAAAAAAAAAAAAAAAAAAAAAAAAAAGTGAGCAACGAGCATGCGCAGTTCAAGTTTCGGGACTTTGTGAGTCAATCGGACTCATTTACAGCACTAGTTAGCCAGTTTAATTTATAAATATTTTATATACAAAATATATGTTCTTTTCTTTTCTTAACACAATTGGGGGGGGGGCTGCAGTCCTGCAGTCCGATGCCACGAGCTCTCCCTGTTCATGCCTCTCACTACTTCTACTGACAGTATCACTTGTGTAACATATGGCATTTCTATATGCATGTGTATGGTTGTCCTCAAATATTGGCAGCAGAAGCCAGTGGAATTCCACTTTGAATGAAGTGGTCACTGCTATCCATCCTGAACCTCTCATGTCTGAGGAACAGGACTAACAAAATTTAACTCATTACCTCCAATGGAGCTCAGGATGTTTGCACTGTAATGTCCAATGAGCAAAGCCTAAGTCTTTTGACAGAATTCAATTATGTCCTCACATTTCAAACAAATGTCCATATCTCTGGAACCATAAGGATTATTAAAGAAGTATAAATGGCAATCTCTTCAGCACAAACTATTTTTATAGTGGTAGTATTCTTCAGGTTCTAGGTCTTAAACTGAATTTTATGAGTCACGGCAAACACAATAACTTACGTTTGTAATATTTTGTAAACACCTTACAGTATCTTAGCAACCATTCAAGTTACACCCATACTGTTAGCAGCACTTTATTCATCTAGCGGAGAGCTTTCATATGAGGCTAAGAAGTTCTGAGTGTGTGTTACTTGGTTGTTGAGATATTTAGAAAAATGTGGAAATTATATCTATATAAATTAAAATCACAAACACAACAGTTACAGAGGTCAAATATCAATGCAGTTGAGTTTGCCATTGTGTAAGCTTTAAGATGAAATCTTTGAAAACCTTGTACATGACATGGTTTTGGAATTATTGATGCAAATATGAACAAGCAATATTTGATACCTAGAGGCATCAGTAGAAGTTAACTGCAAATGCACCTGAAGGTGTCACTCAGATGTAATGAGTTATGATAAACAGAAGAACTTAGCATCAGAATCTGTGGTAGTCCTTGTGATGACCCACCACTGCCAAGCAGTAATCAAGGAGCCTCAATCCTCACCACTGGCAACAGTGGGGGACGTTCACTGAGAGGTTAACAGGCACATATACAGTATTTCCAGATGCAGCTCTCTGCCTCAAGTGCAATTTCCCTCAAGAGCACACAGAGACCACAGTCAGTCTGGGGCTGGTTTCTCCCTCTTCCTCCAGATCCGCAGTAAGACTCACCCCTGGCACAGCTATAGAGTTGAGATATCAGCTGAGTGACCAAGCCAAGGCCTCAAGCACCCTGTCTGTCTAACCAGTGCTTTGTATTCCTGACCAAGTAACTGACACACACACACACACACACACACACACACACACACACACACACACACACACACACACACACTCTTTGAGGTTTGATTTACACACACACACACACACACACACACACACACACACACACACACACACATGGTAAAGGCTGGCACAGGTTTACTAGCTATGCCCCCTTCTTCCCAGACTATAATGTAGTTACCATTGCCACCAGTCACTCCTTATCAACTACTTTAAGGCCCTTAACAAAGGGTGTCCAACCTTACTGTGTAATATTAATATTAATATTAACACAAATGGTAGTTTGACCAAGATCAAGGCTATTAGGTGTGGCCCACACAGTGTCACCAATACTCTCAAACTTAAATATTGCTACACAGATCAGCTACAGTGAAAGGTTTAAATATATTTAATACTAAATAAAATAACAAGATAATACTAAATATATATTCACAGTGACATCAGAGTTCAAAACCACAGGAAATATTTAAAATAACATTGCAGTACAGGCTCACACAAAAAAAAAAAACTAAACTAAGCTTTGCTATATTGCTGACTATATCTAAGAGATTTATACTATCCTAGGAGGCGAAAAGCCGAGGTGCCAGATGCTTGTTTGGTACTATCACATTTTCAACGCCATCTGTGTTTTGTTTGTTTTTTATTTTTATTTAGATTTATACTATTCCCTAGTAACTTACTATTAGAGCAAGGCAAATGTGGTGAATGATTCTTGTTGTCAGGTCCACGACAGAATGCAGAATGCTCTGTCTCACTCAGAGACTTCTCAAAATAATACCTAAAATATTACTGCTGGGATAGCTTACAGAATTACATCATTTCTGGTCATCTGACTTCTAGTTCCCAGGGAACCCCCTTTGCTCTGGCAACATTTAGCATCTACCTGTAAAAATACATAGACAAGGGCTTTTGCTTGGATCTTTGGCAGATGCTGGAAGTTATAAAACAATTGCATTACTTTATGCTTCCAAAGTAGCAATTAGTTCACTCCAACCACAATACAGAAACCTTCCTAGTACAGACTTTGTATCTCTAGCTGCAAGGAAAACTTGAGAGATAGCCTCTTTATGGAGTAGCCTTTATGACATAAAGTGATTTAATTTCAAATAATTTTCTAAAGTTTACTGGACTGAGGTTAACCCTTTGTATTCCAGTTTCTACTGTTAAAATATATACATTTAAACAGTTACAATAGTGCATGTACATTTCTGTTCTCTTCCAGTAGGGCACACTGTGGATATATTTTAAACACAGCATTTTACAAATACCTTTTCAACACAAACTAGTGTACAAAGCAGTTTGATATACACACAACAAACAGTTCTAATACATTTGTAACACAAGCGCCTTGTATAGATTAGTTTGATATTCACAAATGACATATAATTATTTACAAAATTCCAGCTAACAGTGCTGGCAGTACCTCCTTTTTTCACACTTCTTCCCCCCTTTGAAGACTCAAGCTAGTTTTTCAAGTGCCCCTTGAGAAACATTGCTTGAGAGAAATGAGCCTATCTGGGAATACCTTACCCCATTTCTTGTCTTGACAGCCCATCTGCACTGGCATTGCTAACCACACTATGGTGTTGCACTGTCATATCATATGCCTGCAACCCTAAGCTCCACCTTAGTAACTTGTCATTTTGCTGGCTGGCTCAATGTAGCCATGTTAAGGGATTGTGGCCTGTAACTACAGTGAATTTCCTTCCATACAGATAAGGCTGAAGTTGTTGCAGATTCCTTTTCTACAGATGCATAACATTCCTCCCTGGGTTGAAGCCTACAGCTGAGATATACCCTTGGGTGATCTTTTCCCTCTGAAGAAACCTGGCTGAGTACAGCCCCCACCCCATGGTTTGAAGCATCCACCTGCACAAGAAATTGTTTGCTGTAGTCTGGACTGGCTATCACAGGAGGTCCTCCCAAAGCTCCTTTAAGCTTCTGGAATGCCTGCTCGCATGCTGGGATCCATACTACCTTATCCAGCCTGTTTTTCCTTGTCAAGTCTGTGAGGGGAGCAGCTATGGTACTATAATTGGCGACTAACTTTCTGTAGTACCCTGCTGTCTCTAAGAGTGCCTTCACCTGCTGTTTGGTAACAGGCACAGTTCATGCCTGAATGGCTTCCACTTTGGCAGGTTCTGGCCTGATCTTACCACTCCCCACTCTATGTCCTAAGTAGGAGACCTCTGCCATACCCACTTGACACTTACTGGGCTTAATGGTCAACCCTGCCCTCTGTAGTCTACCCAGCACCTCCCTGACATGCTGAAAGTGCTCTTGCCAGGAATGGCTGTAGATGGCAATATCATCCAGGTAAGCAAGGGCACAATCTCCTGCTCTTGCTAAGATATGATCTGCAAGCCTCTGGAAAGTCACTGAGGCATTTTTCATCCCAAAGGGCATCTTTGTGTACTCATACAAGTCGAAAGAAGTCACAAAGACTGACCTCTCTCTAGTGTTGGGAGTCAAAAGCACCTGCCAGTAGCCCTTGGTAAGATCAATAGTGGTAAGATACTTAGCCCCAGCCAGCTGCTCTAAGGCTTCATCTGTCCTATGCATGGGATAAGAATCTGACTCTGTGTGACTATTTAGTTTCCTGTAGTCCACACAAAACCTGGTGCTGCCATCCTTCTTTGGTACCAGCACCACTGTGGAGGTTCAGGGACTGCTGGACTCCTAGATTTCCCCCAGTTTCAATATTTCCTGTATCTCCTCCCTCAGAGTCTGTTTGATTCTCTCAGGCACCCTATAATGGGCCTTCTTGATAGACCTTTGGGGTCCTGTATCCGCATGGTGCTATACTAGGTGGGTACACCCTGGTTTCCCAGTGAACATGCCTCCAAACCCTTGTAACACAACTTGAATTTCTTCAACCTGGTTAGGGGACAGCTGCTGGGACATTGTTAACCCTTCCACTGAGGTGTCAGTCCGAGCCTCAGTGAGGAGATCAGTTACCAGATCCCCCTCAGACTCCTCCTGCAATCCAGTGCAAATACTCAGCACAAGGGCCTCCCTATCATGGTATGGTTTCATCATGTTAACATGGTACAATTTGTGCCCCTGCCTCCTGCCTAGAAGTTTTACCATGTAGTTAAACCCTGACCTTCATTACCACTTTGAAGGGTCCCTCCCAGGCTGCCTGCAGCTTATTGTGACTGACAGGAATGAGAACCATAACCTGCTGCCCCACAGCATACTCTCTAGCTCGAGCATTCCTGTCATACCAGACCTTTTTCTGCTGTTGAGCTTCTGCCAGGTTCTTCTGGGCTAAGCCTATGCGTTCCCTGAGCCTTGTCCTGAGTTTTAGGACATATGCCACAACAAACCCCTTGTGGGATTTACACTCACCCTCCCACTCATCACAAATCAAATCTAGAGGTCCCCTCACCCTATGCCCATACAGCAACCCAAAACTTGAGAAACCTGTGGATTCCTAGGGCACCTCTCTGTAAGCAAACAATAGATGGGGAAAATATTTGTTCCACTCCCTCTTAAACTTGTCTGCAAATGCCCATAGCATGGTCTTAAGTGTAGAGTTTAACCTCTCCACCAAACCATTAGTCTGGGGATGGTAGGGGGTGGTCTTTAGGTTCTTCACCCCACAGTGCTTCCACTACAGCAGGTCTGACATGAAACTCCTCTGTCAGTCAGTATTTCTTTTTGGAAACCTACTCTGCTAAAAATATCTAACAAAGCATTTTCCACCTGTTCTGCCTCCATGGAGGACAGGGCCACCTCAGGATATCTGGTAGCATAATCTACTACCACTAGGATGTACTTCTTCCCTGTGGAACATGGGCTTCTCATAGGCCCACAGTATCCATAACTACCCTCTGAAATGGCTCCTTAATCACCAGCAAAGGCATCAAATGAGCCTTGACCTTGTTTCCTGCCTTACCTACCTTTTGGCACTGCCCACAGGTCCTGAAGTACCCTGTTACATGTCTGGAAATCCCATGCCAATAAAAGTTCTGCATAATATGCCTCTTGGTACACTTTATGCCCATATGACTTGCAAAGAAAATGTCATGGGCTATGGCTAGGAGTGCCTGATGGTAGGCTCTGGGCACTACCAACTGCTGTGTTCTCTCACCCTCTAGCCTTCCCTCAGGGTTCCACTCTCTATACAATAACTCTTTGTCCCAATATACAGATTCACCTTTTCCTTGAGAATAAGGTACCTCCCCGGCTACCTCCCTCAAGCCTTTTAATGTATGGTCTGAGAGCTGTGCCTGTCTCAACTCTCGATCTCTCTTTTGTAACACTTCTCCTTCTACAGGATGCTTGGTGTCCTCTGACAGTGGTACTTCACTGTCAGCCTGGGTACTACTATTCACTTCTGCCCTTGCAGTCACTCTGTTCAAGGGAACATCAGTTCCCACCAGCAGCTCTGGCTCACCTTCAGTCTCACTGCAACAGGTTAACTCCCTCTCTAAAGTAGCCACCTCACCAGTCCTGGCTTCAAGTGTGTGGTCTGTCTGGGTCCCTACCAGGCTACCAGACCCACATGCTTGTCTCCAAGGCTGACTGCATGTAACTGCATGCACACAAGGTACTGCATTATCAAAATTATTCCCTATTAGGACATCTGCAGGTATATCCTCAAATATACCTACATGCTTACTTCCTTTTCCATCCTCCCAGTTAAGATGAAACCTAGCCAAAGGTATTTGGAATGGGGTTCTTCCTAAAGCTCTGACTGCAATAGACTGGCCAAGCAAGTAGTGCTCCTCTTTAACCATTGCAGGCTTTACAGTGGATAGGTCAGAGGCTGTGTCTCTCTTAGCAGTGGCCTGTGTCCCATCTACTAAGATAGGATATAACCTGTTGTGGTAGTTTGGTACCCTTGTTGTCTTCAGACAACTTACTGCTGGCATTCTATCATTCCCATTTGCTGGCTCTCCTACATTTTGTTCTCCACCTTGCCTACATGGATATCTTTATGCTACATGGCTCCACTGGTTACATTAAAAACACTTAACCCTTAATCCTGGCCGTGTACCTGAACTAGTGGCTTCCCCTTGTACTGGCGGGCTCTATTGGGCAGTTTAGGCTGCCTCCATGGTTTCCCTTAGCCCCATGTGCAGCACTGGGTATCCCTTTTTTGACCAGGGATGCCCTGCTTGCTAGGTATAGGTCTCCTTTTCCCCCAACTTATCTGGTGTATTGCATTCCCTGTCTGACAACCAGATTCTTATATCCTCGGGCAATGTGCTAAGGGATTCTTCCCTCTCCAAAATGTCTGCCAACTCTTCAAAAGTAGTGACCTGACACCAACTCACCCACCTATGAAAATAGGGGCTTAACTCAACAATATAATAACACACACTTTCATTTGCCTTGCATCTATGCTCACAAAACTTTTTTCTATAAGCTTTAGGTGTTAAAACACTCTAATAAACATTTTTAAATGTATTATAATTTAAGCAATCAGTACCAGACAATTTAGAAACAGCAGTTACAGCTTTACCATGGAGTAAGGGGGTCAGGAACTGTACCCAGAGCTCTTGGTCAACATTATACTCTTTACATACCTTTTCAAACAGATGAATAAAACTATCAAAATTATCACCCTCTGTAAACTGTGGAAGAAATTTACTGACCTTTATTGCTTTTGTGGTTCGGTTATTCCCTTCCCCATTACCTCCATAACCCTGGCGAAGAGTCAGCATCTCCTTTTCATGCTGCCTATGCTTTTCATTTTCTTTGGCTTCCAGACATCTCAGTCTCTCTGCTGATTCTAATTCCAAACTCTGTAGTCCCACTGCTGATTCTGCTTTGATCTCTAAATCCCACAATCTCTCTATCGATTCTAGTTCCAAAATTTGGTCTCCAGTTCAAGTCTCTTTAACTCCAGGTGGATTTTTAAGTCCTCTGAGGCAAAGTTGAACTGTCCATTTTCTGAGAGCTGTACATTCCAAGGCCAGTCTAGTTGTCTTCCTGGTTGCAGCTATGTGATGCAGCTGTGGCTAAGGCTGAAATAATTTCCTCTTTAGTCAGGTTGGCATGCACCAGTCCTTTGGCTTGGCACATCTCAGCCAACTGGCTCCTTGTCAGCTTGCCATAATCCTCTGCTGACATCCTTGCCTGCTCTCCCTGTCTAACTAAGCTAACAGAAAATAAATAAAACTATTGTGATATGAAACTCTGAATGTCTACCATGTGGCTGCTTGAGAGTACAAACACCTTCTTTAGTGACTACTGTTTACAGGTTACAGCAGTTTAATATCCACAGCACTGAATCCCAGTTTGTGATTTGGTGATCCCACCACTGCCCACCAATTGATATGTGATGACCCACCACTGCCAACCAGTAATCAAGGAACCTCAATCCTCACCACTGGCAACAGTGGAAGACATTAACTGAGAGGTTAACAGGTACACAAACAGTATTTCCAGATGCAGCTCTCTCCCTCAAGTGCAATTTCCCTTAAGAGCACACAGAGACCGTCAGTCTGTGGCTGGTTTCTCCCTCTTCCTCCAGATCCCCAATAAGAACCCTTACTGGCACAGCTATAGAGATGAGATCTCAGCTAAGGGACCAAGCCAAGACCTCCAGCACCCGCTGTGCTTCATGTCCCTGCCCAAGTAGCTGACATACACACACACACTTTCAGGTTTGATTTACACACACACACACACACACACACACACACACACACACACACACACACACACACACACACACACACACCTGGGTTTACTAGCTAGGCCTCCTTCTGCCCAGACTATAAGGTAGTTACCACTGCCACCAGTCACTCATTATCAGCTACTTTAGGGCCCTTAACAAAGGGTGTCCAATCATCCTGTGTAATATTATACCTAGGTCCCCTTCTGCCCAGACTATAAGGTAGTTACCACTGCCACCAATCACTCATTATCAGCTACTTTAGGGCCCTTAACAAAGAGTGTCCAATCTTACTGTGTAATATTAATATTAATACAAATGGTAGTTTGACCAAGAGCAAAGCTATTAGGAGTGGCCCACACAGTGTCACCAAATAAATATGCAAGTACTCTGAAAACTTAAATATCTCTTCACAGATCAGCCACAGTGAAATATTCAATATATTTAATAAATAATAAAAGAACAAATTAGTACTAAGTATATATTCGCAGTGACATCAGAGTTCAAAACCACAGGAAATATTTAAAATAACATTGCAGTAAAGGCTCAAACAAATAAAGAAAAACAGAATCTAAACTAAGCTTTATTATATTCCTGACTGTATCTAAAAGAATTATACTATTAGAGCAAGGCAGAGCTTTTGAATGGTTCTTGTTTTCATGTCAAAGACAGAATGTAGAATGCTCTGTCTCACTCAGAGACTTCTCAAAATAATATCTAAAATATTACTGTTGGGATAGCTTGCAGAATGACATCATTTCTGTTCATCTGAATTCTAGTTCCTAGGCAACCCCCTTTGCTGGCATCTGGTAGCATTTAGCATCTACCTGTAAAAATACATAGACTAGAGCTTTTGCTCAGATCTTTGGCACATGCTGGAAGTCATAAGTCAATTGCATTACTTCATGCTTCCAAAGTAGCAATTAGTTCACTCCAAGACAATAAAGAAAGCTTCCTAGTACAGACTTTGTGTCTCTAGCTGTATTGTAAATGTGAGAGGTAGTCTCTTTATGGAGTAGCCTTTATGACATAGCCAATAAAGTGATTTAATTTCAAATATTTTTCTAAAGTTTACTGGACTGAGGTTAACCCTCTGTATTCCAGTTTCCACTTTTAAAATATATACATTTAAACAGTTACAATAGTGCATGTACATTTCTGTTCTCTTCCAGAAGGGTACCCTTAAACACAGCACTTTACAAATACTGTTTCAACAAAACTACTGTACAATGCAGTTTGATATACACATGACATACAGTTCTAATACATTTGTAACACAAGCATCTTGTATAGATTAGTTTGATATTCACAAATGACATATGATTATTTACAAAATTCCAGCTAGCTTTGCTGGAAGTACCTCCTTTTGTTACACTCCTGACTACCTGACTATTATCTACATGATATCTTCACAGAGCCATTCATCCTCCCAGTTTTATTTGATAGTCATGAAACAGGAAATAATATTTCATTTCTGTGTCACTTCTCTCTCTCTCTTTTTTTTTTTACAAGTAGACTATACTGAGGTGTATGACTACCCTAGCTTGTGAATGGGGTTCACCTCTACCTGAAATGTATTTACTTGGAAATTAATCAGTTTTGTGGTTTCATTAAGAGCTATAGAGGAGTTAAAGTTTGTGAAGCATTATGAAAATGTAAAATGACAGGCAGAAAGTACACCTGACTGCTGGGTTATATCTGTAGAGTTGATGTTGCCTGTGCAGATTTCATTGTTTATTCATGAAATAAGCTCACACCACAAATGCAGTAAAAGAACACAACTATTCATACACATAGCAGTACAGTAGCAGTGTCATACTATAATTAGCATACATAATTACTGATAGACTACATGAAATTGAAGAACATTTCTGTTTAAAACATCCTCAAAATGCATGTTTGCAGAGGGAGCAGCATCTTTTTCACCCCCATACCCTCTACGTTATAAATTTAAGACTGCAATATCTCAGAATACAGTTCTGCTAGTAACCCATTTTATTCTCTTTATATCAGAAATAGTAGAACTGTGGTGTTAGTATGTTTACTTAGTCTGGACAGTGAAGGGCTTGTAAAAAAAAATCACTTTTTGTACAATTAAACTTAAGTCTACTGTTATTGTCATTTACGTGAAAGTGAAGTTCACTACAGATTTAAGTTTGAAACTATAATTTAAAAAACATTGAATAGTTGAGATTTTGCTGTTTCAGAGATGGCTTTGTAGTAGTCAGCTTTATGATTGCTGGGTATGTCTCAGAACTTCCACACTTGAATGCTCACCAAATTCCTTGACATATTGTTTATACCGTGGATGAGCATATATGGTTTCATAGCACACAGCAAGAGAAATCAAACAACAGCTGCATCTTCTTTAGCATTACCACCTCCCTAAGATATTGGGTGCCATAGACTGCACACATGTAGCAAAAATATTGGGTAAAGGGCCACAAATTTTTTTTCCTTATCTTGTACAAAACTTTTTTCTATAAGCTTTCGAAAAGCTGTTAAACACTCTTAATAAAATATTTTTAAATGTATTATAATTTAAGCAATCAGTACCAGACAATTTAGAAACAGCAGTTACAGCTTTACCATGGAGCAGGGTCAGGAACTGTACCCAGAGCTCTTGGTCAACATTATACCTTTACATTACCTTTTCAAACATGATGAATAAAACTATCAAAATTATCACCCTCTGTAAACTGTGGAAGAAATTTACTGACCTTTTATTGCTTTTGTGGTCTCGGGTTATTCCCTTCCCCATTACCTCCATAACCTCCTGGCGGCAGAGTCAAGCATCTCCTTTCATGCTGCCTATGCCATTTTCATTTTTGGCTTCCAGACATCTCAGTCTCTCTGCAAAGGATTCTAATTCCAAACTCTGTAGTCCCACTGCTGATTCTACTTTTGATCTCTAAATCCCACAGTCTCTATCGATTCTAGTTCCAAAAATTTGGTCTCCAGTTCAAGTCTCTTTTAACTCCAGGTGGATTTTTAAGTCCTCTGAGGCAAAGTTGAACTATCCATTTTCTGGAGAGCTGTACATCTCCAAGGCCAGTCTAGTTGTCTTCCCTGGTTGCAGCTCTGCAGATGCAGCTGTGGCTAAGGCTGAAATAATTTCCTCTTTAGGTCAGGTTGGCATGCACGCAGTCCCTTTGGCTTGGCATATACACATCTCTCAGCCAACTGGCTCCTTGTCAGCTTGCCATAATCCCTCTCTGCTGACATCCTTGCCTGCTCTCCCGTTCTGTTCAACTAAGCTAACAGAAAATAAATAAAAACTATTGTGATATGAAAGTCTGAATGCTCCTACCGTGTAATGCTTGAGAGTACAAACACCTTCTTAAAGTGATCACTGTTTACAGGTGGTACAGTGCAGCAGTTTCTAATATCCACAGCAACTGAATCCCAGTTTGTGGATTTGGTGATCCCACCCACTGCCCACCAATGATGATATGTGATGATTCCACCACTGCCAACTTCAGTAATCACATGAAACTCAATCCCTCACCACCTGGCAACAGTGTGGAAGACATTAACTGGAGAGGTTAAACAGGTATTACAAAACAGTATTTCCAGATGCAGGTTTCTCTCCCTCAAGCGTACTCCTTTAAGAGCACACAGAGACCGTCAGTCTGTGGCTGGTTTCTCCCCTCCTCCAGATCCCCATTAAGAACCCTTTTACTGGCACAGCTATAGAGATGAGATCCTCAGCTAAGGGACCAAGCCAAGACCTCCAGCACCCGCTGTGCTTCATGTCCTTGCTCAAGTAGCTGACACACACACACACACAACTTTCAGGTTTGATTTACACACACACACACACACACACACACACACACACACACACACACACACACACACACACACACACACACACACCTGGTTTACTAGTTAGGCCTCCTTCTGCCCAGACTATAAGGTAGTTAACACCACTGCCACCAGTCACTCATTATCAGCTACTTTAAGGCGCTTAACAAAGGGTGTCCAATCATCCTGTGTAATATTATACCTTAGGTCCCCTTCTGCCCAGACTATAAGGTAGTTACCACTGCCACCAATCACTCATTATCAGCTACTTTAGGGCCCCTTTAACAAAGAGTGTCCAATCTTACTATGTAATATTAATATTAATACAAATGGTAGTTTGACCAAGAGCAAAGCTATTAGGGGAGTGGCCCACACAGTGTCACCAAATAAATATGCAAGTACCTGAAAACTTAAATATCTCTTCACACAGATCAGCCACAGTGAAATATTAAATATATTTAATAAATAATAAAAAGAACAAATTAGTACTAAGTATATATTCTCCGCAGGACATCATCAGAGTTCAAAAACCACAGGAAATATTTAAAATAACATTGCAGTAAAGGCTCAAACAAATAAAGAAAAACAGAATCTAAACTAAGATTTATTATATTCCTGACTGTATCTAAAAAGAATTATACTATTAGAGCAAGGCAGAGCTTTTGAATGGTTCTTGTTTTCATGTCAAAGACAGAATGTAGAATGCTCTGTCTCACTCAGAGACTCTCAAAAATAATACATCTAAAATATTACTGTTGGGATAGCTTGCAGAATGACATCATTTCTGTTCATCTGAATTCTAGTTCCTAGCAACCCCTTTGCTGGCATCTGGGTAGCATTTAGCATCTACCTGTAAAATACATAGACTAGAGCTTTTGCTCAGATCTTTGGCACATGCTGGAAGTCATAAGTCAATTGCATTACTTCATGCTTCCAAAGTAGCAATTAGTTCACTCCAAGACAATACAGAAAGCTTCCTAGTACAGACTTTGTGTCTCTAGCTGTATTGTAAATGTGAGAGGTAGTCTCTTTATGGAGTAGCCTTTATGACATAGCCAATAAAGTGATTTAATTTCAAATATTTTTCTAAAGTTTACTGGACTGAGGTTAACCCTCTGTATTCCAGTTTCCACTGTTAAAATATATACATTTAAACAGTTATAATAGTGCATGTACATTTCTGTTCTCTTCCAGAAGGGTACCCTTAAACACAGCACTTTACAAATACTGTTTCAACAAAACTACTGTACAATGCAGTTTGATATACACATGACATACAGTTCTAATACATTTAAAACTTCAGCTTGGCCAGCTAAGAACTTGGTTATATTCAACTGGACGTATAAGAGAATTTAAGTACCTTTTATCTGCACTTTTTTTTAAAAAAAAATACAGTATTTAATTGATTTAAACTGTGTATTTAGGAGTGTTGAATCAATTTTTAACAGAAGTTATTCTGCTCTTCAGTAACTTGAACTGAAGCTAGTGTTGGCTGAATTTTGTTATTTGCTAGTAATTACAGGTGTGGGGGTAGCCACATTCTTTGATTTCCTGTCCTTGCATATTTAAACTGGTACATGTGAAATAATTCCTGCTTTAAAACTTCAGCTTGGCCAGCTAAGAACTTGGTTATATTCAACTGTCGTATAAGAGAATTTAAGTACCTTTTATCTGCACTTTTTTTTTAAAAAAATACAGTATTTAATTGATTTAAACTGTGTATGAAGGAGTGTTGAAGGAATTTTTAACAGAAGTTATTCTGCTCTTCAGTAACTTGAACTGAAGCTAGTGTTGGCTGAATTTTGTTATTTGCTAGTAATTACAGGTGTGGGGGTAGCCACATTCTTTGATTTCCTGTCCTTGCATATTTAAACTGGTGCATGTGAAATAATTCCTGCTTTAAAACTTCAGCTTGGCCAGCTAAGAACTTGGTTATATTCAACTGGACGTATAAGAGAATTTAAGTACCTTTTATCTGCACTTTTTTTTAAAAAAATACAGTATTTAATTGATTTAAACTGTGTATGAAGGAGTGTTGAAGGAATTTTTAACAGAAGTTATTCTGCTCTTCAGTAACTTGAACTGAAGCTAGTGTTGGCTGAATTTTGTTATTTGCTAGTAATTACAGGTGTGGGGGTAGCCACATTCTTTGATTTCCTGTCCTTGCATATTTAAACTGGTGCATGTGAAATAATTCCTGCTTTTAAAACTTCAGCTTGGCCAGCTAAGAACTTGGTTATATTCAACTGGACGTATAAGAGAATTTAAGTACCTTTTATCTGCACTTTTTTTTTAAAAATACAGTATTTAATTGATTTAAACTGTGTATGAAGGAGTGTTGAAGGAATTTTTAACAGAAGTTATTCTGCTCTTCAGTAACTTGAACTGAAGCTAGTGTTGGCTGAATTTTGTTATTTGCTAGTAATTACAGGTGTGGGGGTAGCCACATTCTTGATTTCCTGTCCTTGCATATTTAAACTGGTGCATGTGAAATAATTCCTGCTTTAAAACTTCAGCTTGGCCAGCTAAGAACTTGGTTATATTCAACTGGACGTATAAGAGAATTTAAGTACCTTTTATCTGCACTTTTTTTTTTTTAAAAAAATACAGTATTTAATTGATTTAAACTGTGTATGAAGGAGTGTTGAAGGAATTTTTAACAGAAGTTATTCTGCTCTTCAGTAACTTGAACTGAAGCTAGTGTTGGCTGAATTTTGTTATTTGCTAGTAATTACAGGTGTGGGGGTAGCCACATTCTTTGATTTCCTGTCCTTGCATATTTAAACTGGTGCATGTGAAATAATTCCTGCTTTAAAACTTCAGCTTGGCCAGCTAAGAACTTGGTTATATTCAACTGGACGTATAAGAGAATTTAAGTAGCTTTTATCTGCACTTTTTTTTTTAAAAATACAGTATTTAATTGATTTAAACTGTGTATGAAGGAGTGTTGAAGGAATTTTAACAGAAGTTATTCTGCTCTTCAGTAACTTGAACTGAAGCTAGTGTTGGCTGAATTTTGTTATTTGCTAGTAATTACAGGTGTGGGGGTAGCCACATTCTTTGATTTCCTGTCCTGCATATTTAAACTGGTGCATGTGAAATAATTCCTGCTTTAAAACTTCAGCTTGGCCAGCTAAGAACTTGTTTATATTCAACTGGACGTAAGAGAATTTAAGTACCTTTTATCTGCACTTTTTTTAAAAATACAGTATTTAATTGATTTAAACTGTGTATGAAGGAGTGTTGAAGGAATTTTTAACAGAAGTTATTCTGCTCTTCAGTAACTTGAACTGAAGCTAGTGTTGGCTGAATTTTGTTATTTGCTAGTAATTACAGGTGTGGGGGTAGCCACATTCTTTGATTTCCTGTCCTTGCATATTTAAACTGGTGCATGTGAAATAATTCCTGCTTTAAAACTTCAGCTTGGCCAGCTAAGAACTTGGTTATATTCAACTGGACGTATAAGAGAATTTAAGTACCTTTTATCTGCACTTTTTTTTAAAATACAGTATTTAATTGATTTAAACTGTGTATGAAGGAGTGTTGAAGGAATTTTTAACAGAAGTTATTCTGCTCTTCAGTAACTTGAACTGAAGCTAGTGTTGGCTGAATTTTGTTATTTGCTAGTAATTACAGGTGTGGGGGTAGCCACATTCTTTGATTTCCTGTCCTTGCATATTTAAACTGGTGCATGTGAAATAATTCCTGCTTTAAAACTTCAGCTTGGCCAGCTAAGAACTTGGTTATATTCAACTGGACGAATAAGAGAATTTAAGTACCTTTTATCTGCACTTTTTTATATAAAAATACAGTATTTAATTGATTTAAACTGTGTATGAAGGAGTGTTGAAGGAATTTTAACAGAAGTTATTCTGCTCTTCAGTAACTTGAACTGAAGCTAGTGTTGGCTGAATTTTGTTATTTGCTAGTAATTACAGGTGGGGGGTAGCCACATTCTTTGATTTCCTGTCCTTGCATATTTAAACTGGTGCATGTGAAATAATTCCTGCTTTAAAACTTCAGCTTGGCCAGCTAAGAACTTGGTTATATTCAACTGGACGTATAAGAGAATTTAAGTACCTTTTATCTGCACTTTTTTTTAAAAATACAGTATTTAATTGATTTAAACTGTGTATGAAGGAGTGTTGAAGGAATTTTTAACAGAAGTTATTCTGCTCTTCAGTAACTTGAACTGAAGCTAGTGTTGGCTGAATTTTGTTATTTGCTAGTAATTACAGGTGTGGGGTAGCCACATTCTTTGATTTCCTGTCCTTGCATATTTAAACTGGTGCATGTGAAATAATTCCTGCTTTAAAACTTCAGCTTGGCCAGCTAAGAACTTGGTTATATTCAACTGGACGAATAAGAGAATTTAAGTACCTTTTATCTGCACTTTTTTTTTAAAAATACAGTATTTAATTGATTTAAACTGTGTATGAAGGAGTGTTGAAGGAATTTTTAACAGAAGTTATTCTGCTCTTCAGTAACTTGAACTGAAGCTAGTGTTGGCTGAATTTTGTTATTTGCTAGTAATTACAGGTGTGGGGGGGTAGCCACATTCTTTGATTTCCTGTCCTTGCATATTTAAACTGGTGCATGTGAAATAATTCCTGCTTTAAAACTTCAGCTTGGCCAGCTAAGAACTTGGTTATATTCAACTGGACATATAAGAGAATTTAAGTACCTTTATCTGCACTTTTTTTTTAAAAAATACAGTATTTAATTGATTTAAACTGTGTATGAAGGAGTGTTGAAGGAATTTTTAACAGAAGTTATTCTGCTCTTCAGTTATTCCCACCCACCCGCCCTGTTTTTGTTTTGGTGTTAATCTTAGTGGCATTGAAACTGCCCGCCCCTCAGCCTGCCTCTGGGCCCATCTCATTTGCTCACTCAACTGAGTGCAGTGAGATCATATTCTGATTTCAGGCACTCCTACTGTGTACAAAGAGAGCATCTGGGAAAAAAAAAAAAATAATAATTAAGCTTATTTCCTGCCTTTCTTGTTAAGTGGTACAGACTATTTGTAGGCTTCTGAGCCCCCAAGCCCTTCTGTGTTTGAGGGAAGCCTTCTAGCTTGTTTTTTTTCTTATAACTAGCCAGTTTTCTAGTTTCAGCACTCAAATCTGTTTCTTTGATCTCAGCACTTGTTCAGAAAAAAAAAAAAAAAATTTCATCTGCTTTACTGTACTTGTGTTTTACCTACTTCTTTTACTTTTGCATCATCTTAAAATACTCAATTGTATTTATTACTGCTTGGTGTAACTCATTCTAAGCCTTTTGGTTTAAAACACTTGGGCTTCGGACCAGTTAGTTGTTTTGCACTGGGAGGGTTTGTGGTCTGCACTGTTGTGGCAGAACAGGTAGCTTACATCCTTCTAGGTTGAGAACTGCTGATTGAGGGCTCAGTGTCTGTTATTCTAAAAGTGTATTAATTCTGGTTTAAGCACTTGGGCTTTCAAGCCAGTTATTTTACATTAAGAGGGTTCGTGGTCTGCTCTCTTGTGGAGGAGAGGCTGGACTCTGCCCTTCTGAGCTGGGAATTTCTGGTTAAAGGCTTATAGTGCATGCATATCTGAACTGTTTCTTACTGAAGTTGGTGCCTTTGTTTGCTGTGGCATAGACTGGATTGGGGCCTGCTGGATCTAGCTTTGTTTGTGTAACTTGGAGCACTAATCCAGACATTCTCTAAAGTATTCAATGGTATTTATTACTGCTTGGTTGTAACTTGATTAAAGTGTAGCTATCATTCAAGTCTTTTGGATTAAGCACTTGGGCTTCAGACCAGTTGTTTTACATTAGGAAGGTTTGTGGCAAGCACTGTGGTGGCAGGACAGGTAGCTTTCATCCTTCTAAGTTGGGAACTGCTGATTGAGAGCCCAGTGTCCAAGTGTATTAGTTCTGGTTTAGGCACTTGGGCTTCAGGCCAGTTATTTTACATTAAGAAGGTTCGTGGTCTGCACTCTGGTGGGAGAAGAGGCTGGACTCTGCCCTTCTGAGCTGGGAATTTCTGGTTAAAGGTTTATAGTGCCTGAATATTTGAACTGTATCTTACTGAAATTGGTTCACCTTGTTTGCTCTAGCATAGACTAGATCCAGGCCTGCTGAATCTAGCTTTGTTTATATGCTTGTTGTTTGTTTGCTTGTTATTTCCCTGGAAGCTAATTCCACCTAATACGCAACTTCTCAGCGCTTCTGTGGATCACTAGTGATATCTGCATTGCTTACTGTACTTATTTCCTTGTTTCACTTGAAAGAAAGTTACTGTTTGTCATTTTTGCATTTAGTTACTTGTAACACATTGCACTCAAGTTACCTGGCACTTGCTCACTAAAGCAATTATATAAGTCAGCACTAAAAATTAAAAGCACTACACCCTCACTCCCACTGGCCCTTGTTTTCAATTAAGGATTTCCAATATTATTCTAGCATGTCCAAAGGTCAGTTGTCAATCTCCTCTCCCGTCCAGCTGGTGAATCTGGGAATCTTGAGGCAATGTTATAACTGCCTCATGTACACAGACAACCCTCTCCTCCTCCCACATAACACAAATACTTGCGAGAGATGCAGCTATTTAGCCAAACTGGAGGCTGAGCTCTCTCAACTCAGGACTGGCAAGACCAGACAGGAGGAGAAGGCAACTACACACACCACAAAACCAGCCTCACATAATGCTACCACTCCACTGAATCAAACACATAAACACACAAAGACATACTCGGAGGCTCTGAGTAAAATTTACCTAAACAGCAGAGGCCTCCAAAGCAGACACCCAAACAACTGCTACCTCAAGACACCCCACAAGCAACACATAAACCACAAAAGCAGTGTGCAAAGCAGTCACAGCCCTTAAGGCCAAATACAACACCAAACATACTTGTCATAGGTGACTCCATAGTCAGACACACTGACGTCCCACTCACCAGGCTGAACAAGGAGAGGGTCACAGTAAGCTGCCTATCGGGCGCTAGAATCCGCCACATAACACAAGCACTGGTCACTCCACGGCAAGTACAAATATGACACAGTCATTGTCCATGCTGGTGTGAACGACCTGAGACGCACCTCCCTGGACTACATGAAAAGAGACATAGAGGAGCTCTCTGATTATGTAGCCCAGGCAGGTATGACCCTAACCCTGAGCAGTATCCTTCCTTCACCAAGAATGATGCCACAATATAGAGACAAGATGATCAGCTTTAACAATTGGCTTAATGTCTGGTGTCATTCAAAGGGGATCCAGTGTCTGTCTGCCTGGGATGACATGCTTGACAAGCCACGCTGCTTCGCAAGGGATGGCTTGCACCTGTCACCCTGGGATTCCGGATATTGGCTAAGGCTCTTGCCACCCCCATAGTGCCTTTTTAGGCAAGGCTCAAATTCTAAACCTACCACCCTAGAAAACAAAAATGGGAAGAAACTGAGGGTAATGCTGCTCAATGCCAGAAGTCTAAATCTCAAAATGCACGCACTCGAGGCCCTTCTCAGTATGGAGAACATCGATGTCTGTGCTGTAACTGAAACCTGGTTCAAGGCTCCTGAGAGCACCCTGGCACTATTAGGTTTTGCCTCATATCATGCTCTGGCCCCAAAACCCGACCACACCACAAAAGGAGGGGTGTATCCATATTCATAAAGGATACCCACACCTCCAGGTTGGTGGCAATGCACGAAGCTTCGGAAAACATCCAGGTGCAACTAACCATAGGCAAACTGCTCTACAAATTGTAGCATGCTACAGGCCACCCTCTCAAACTCAGGAACCCCACACAGCCTTCCTGAAGACACTGGAGGGTATAAATGTATCTCCAAACACCATCATATTGGGTGACTTCAACTACCCGAATATAGACTGGGAACATTACTCAAGCCCTAACTTTCTAGCCCAACGGTTCCTGGAGTTCATAAATTCAAATGCCATGGAACAGCTAGTCACTGTTCCCATGAGAGGAGAAAATATACTAGATCTCATTGTCACAAACATGCGGACAAAATGCTCCACACCGGAAGTATATCCCTCATTGGTGAGATCTGATCATAAACTAATCTCACTGGAAATCCACATCCCGCCCCCACCCCAAACAAAAAAGACCATAGTGAAGAACTTCTAAAGCAAACTTCACACTACTCAAGACTGGTGTAGTATCCTTCAAGGCCCCTGAGCCAGAGGAAACCACAACCCAAGCTGCGGAAGCCCTTACAAATGCCTTCTATGAACACCTCCAGGACTGCATGGATCAGGCAATCCCAAATAAAACCAAGACTCTTTCCACAAAGGGCAAACGTCCAGTCTGGTGGACCCCAGCCATTAACAAACTTTACAATAAGAGGAGAAAGCTATTACATGATAGAACAAAATCCATAAAAGGGAAGTCACCCCTGATCATTATTAGTAAAAAATATGAGCACTCATAAAATCAACTAAGGCCAATTTTGAGAGAAAATTGCCATGGATTCAAAGGACAATCATAAGGCCTTTTTCAGCTATGTTAGGAACCTGGGTGGAAACTCCCAGATATGCTCAGAATTAGTCCAAAATGATACAAAAATCACTGAACCCACAGACATTGCCAACATACTGGCAGACAGGTTCAGTGCAAACTTCACCCCCCTCTCCCCCCCTAAAGGAGAGATAACTATCCCAGCCGAGTGTAGCCTCCCGGACATCTCAAATGCGCAGGTGAAAGCTGCTCTCTCTAAAGCTAAAAACACAGCATCAATGGGACCGGATGGTGTCCCCTGCTGTGTGCTACACGAGCTAAATGAGGAATTAACCCCGCACATAAGGCAGCTGTTTAATCTCAGCCTTACCACAGGATACGTGCCCAAGGAGTGGCGACGGCAACTGTGGTCCCACTCCACAAAGGCGGCGCCCACGACCCTGGTAATTACCGCCCCATAAGCTTAACAAGTCTAGTCTGCAAAGCTATGGAGAGGATCATAATGGAGCTCATAAACAAAGATATAGGGACTTGCAGACATTGGACCCGACCCAGTTTGGCTTTGTCAAGGGAAGATCATGCCTTTTGAACTTGGTCGACTTCTTCAAACAGTCACCAAGGCCATTGATGAGGGAAAGGCAGTCCATACAGCCTACCTTGACCTTGCAAAGGCTTTACACAATACCCCACTCGGGTATTGTAGAAAAACTTACCAGCTTAAATGTAAACCCATATGTCACAAGATGGGTTGCAAACTGGCTTAAGGACAGAACCCACAGGGTTAGAGTTGCTGGCGCTGTGTCAGACTCCAAGCCGGTCACAAGTGGTGTCCCACAGGGCTCGGTCCTTGGCCTCCTATTGTTTGGCATCTACTTCTCAGAAGTACAGGCCAGCATGGGAGGACTTTGGCTGACAAAGTTTGCAGACGACTGCAAACTGGGCCATAGTGGAAAGTGCATCGGACACGGATATCCTTCAGAAGGGACTCACGGAAACAGATAGCTGGTGCCAGAGCCATGGCCTGAAGTTAAACGCCAAAAAATGTATAGTCATACCCTTCGGGAAAAACAAGGTAACCCCAAGCTACCATATAGGTGGCAATCCACTAAGCACAGAAGAGGTTATCAGGGACCTGGGGACCCAGGTTGACAGTGGCCTTTCTTTGACACTCACATTGCTAAAGTGGTTAGAAAGACCTTCTACATTGCCCACCTGATCATGAAGGGATTCACATCCAGATCTAGTGAGGTCATTGTTCCCTGTACTCTTCACTTATCAGACCAATGATCGAAAGTACAATGCCCCATTCGGGATGTATCTCACCAGACATCTGCAGCAATTGGAGAGACCCCAAAAGTTCCTCACCAAAAGGATAAAGGGACTCCAAAATCTGTCATATGCTGCCAGATTGAAGAAACTCCAGCTCTATTCAGTCGTGATACCGCCTGCTCAGAGGTGACATGTGCCTGACATACAAGGCCATGTCCAACTCCGAATTAATGGACATGCTCCACCTCAAAAATCCAAATCCACCAAAACCACTAGAGCAAGCGACTTAAACCTTAGCACGGATATAAATAGGACGTGCTTGAGGATAGATTTATCACCAGAGACTCCCTATGCTGTGGAATAAAATCCCGGTCCATGTGAGGCAGAGCACCTCGCTGACTCTGTTCAAGAGAAATCTAGACCTGTGGATGGGAGATCGTAGGTTTACCCCGGGAATCATCTCTGTGTCACTGCTGGACAGAGGCACAACAAACTAATGGGCACAGTATTTTTTCATATAAGGGATGGCGTAAGCCACAAAAATTTGGGCTAGGCTTATAAATGCCTTAGGGCAGATAGCCTAGTATAAACCTATGAACCTATGAACCTATGAACACAAGCATCTTGTATAGATTAGTTTGATATTCACAAATGACATATGATTATTTACAAAATTCCAGCTAGCTTTGCTGGAAGTACCTCCTTTTGTTACACTCCTGACTACCTGACTATTATCTACATGATATCTTCACAGAGCCATTCATCCTCCCAGTTTTATTTGATAGTCATGAAACAGGAAATAATATTTCATTTCTGTGTCACTTCTCTCTCTCTCTCTTTTTTTTTTTACAAGTAGACTATACTGAGGTGTATGACTACCCTAGCTTGTGAATGGGGTTCACCTCTACCTGAAATGTATTTACTTGGAAATTAATCAGCTTTGTGGTTTCATTAAGAGCTATAGAGGAGTTAAAGTTTGTGAAGCATTATGAAAATGTAAAATGACAGGCAGAAAGTACACCTGACTGCTGGGTTATATCTGTAGAGTTGATGTTGCCTGTGCAGATTTCATTGTTTATTCATGAAATAAGCTCACACCACAAATGCAGTAAAAGAACACAACTATTCATACACATAGCAGTACAGTAGCAGTGTCATACTATAATTAGCATACAGAATTACTGATAGACTACATGAAATTGAAGAACATTTCTGTTTAAAACATCCTCAAAATGCATGTTTGCAGAGGGAGCAGCATCTTTTTCACCCCCATACCCTCTACGTTATAAATTTAAGACTGCAATATCTCAGAATACAGTTCTGCTAGTAACCCATTTTATTCTCTTTATATCAGAAATAGTAGAACTGTGGTGTTAGTATGTTTACTTAGTCTGGACAGTGAAGGGCTTGTAAAAAAAAAATCACTTTTTGTACAATTAAACTTAAGTCTACTGTTATTGTCATTTACGTGAAAGTGAAGTTCACTACAGATTTAAGTTTGAAACTATAATTTAAAAAACATTGAATAGTTGAGATTTTGCTTTTTCAGAGATGGCTTTGTAGTAGTCAGCTTTATGATTGCTGGGTATGTCTCAGAACTTCCACACTTGAATGCTCACCAAATTCCTTGACATATTGTTTATACACGTGGATGAGCATATATGGTTTCATAGCACACAGCAAGAGAAATCAAACAACAGCTGCATCTTCTTTAGCATTACCACCTCCCTAAGATATTGCGTGCCATAGACTGCACACATGTAGCAATAAAGATGCCATCAAGCCTGCAGTCACAAAAATTTGTAAACAGGAAGGGCTACCATTTTGGGAACTGCCAGCTAATGTGTGATGTACACATAGCATTCAGGCAGTTTGATCACATGCATGTCAGCTATATAGCAGCTTCGTGCATAGCGATATTCCACAAGGCCTTATAGTTGGTAACTGTAGGTACTGTGACTAAAGTTAATGTATACGTACATTTACAGTGTGCCCATATGTATTGATTCACTGTTTAAGGTGATGCTGGATGGGCATTAGGGACTGAATGTTTGATACCTGTAGATAATGTATAACAGTGCATGAACGCAAGTTTATGTTTGGCCTGCACAAAGCTCACTTTCACTGCCTTGATATTTCATAGGGATATTTCAGTACTATGCCATGTATTATGCTGGAATGGAAAGAGGCTAGGCAGTTACCCAGGATACCATTATGGTCAGTCCATATAGACACATGAGTTTTTGTGATTTTTGGGGACTGCTACTTCCTTCAGTTGGTGGTAAGCATCCTTCCCCTGGGCCTGGCCATATTGTAGGGATGTTTCCATATTTTGAGGATTCTACATTACTGTTTCTTCCGGTCCTGGCACCAGTGCACCTACCAGGATTGGGCACTTTTTTTATCCTGGGTCTTGTGCACCAAGCTATCTTTTTTAATTTTTTAGATTTAGATTTTAACTTTTTTTAATTTCTCTAAATTGTTTGGGTTTCTAATAGCATGATGAGAATGGACCCCATTCCTAAGTCAAACTATGATTAACGTTCATGAAATTGGTATTGTTTCAATCTTTGATGTCAGCCAAAAGTGCTCTTTGCAGCACCTGCAATGTGCCCAGTAAGGACTCCTTCTGTAATTTGTACAGAGTTACATGTATTGGTAGCATATCTAAATATGGCTGTAGATATAAGACCCATTGCTCCTCCTACTCTTGTAACTATCTGAGTATCTTTCTTCCACATTGCTTTTGTTTCTGCTTGCATATCCCAATATTTTATGACTTTGTGACTCTCTGTACGCAGAACACTGTAGTCACTTGGTTGTGGCAATTTCAGTGATCAATGTTACTTTTGTCCTCTTTTCTTGGACCACTACAGCTGGTTTTCTAGCATCTATCTTTTGAAATGTTGGTATCCTGGCTCAGGTTTCTAGTGTTTTTCAGCCACTTCAATACCATAATGTTTGTACAATCCCCAGTGCAGCAGTCTCTCCATATTATTATGCCTTTTAGTATACAGTCCTTCTGCCATTAGTATGTTGCAACCAGTGATGATGTGTGCAAGGGTTTCTAATTCTGTTTTGCAAAATCTACATGTGTTTGTTTTTCCCACATGTTCAATGGACTTTGTAAACCAATGTGTATGTAGCCCACTATCTTGGGCCTCCAATATTAACCTTTCATCTCTTGATATAAATTCACCTCTCCTTAACCATTCCTGTGTTCGTTCCTGATCAACATGAGGTTCTTTCAGACGTTTTCTATACTTGCAACTATATTTATGCTTTTTCCACATTTCTTGCCTTCTCATCTGGTCCTTCACCTTATATTCTTTCTTTTGTTTTTTGGCACATTCAGTTTCTGCCTGATTTTTATCTACTTCTCGTTTGATTTCCATTCCTGCTTGACACAGGTATGATTCTGCTAGATTAAGCAGAGAAGTCATCTTACATTTATTCTCCTCATGTTTCTAAACTTTTACTACATTTGGGTCTTGTGAGGTCAGCAGATATGTGTGGAGTCTTGTGATTGCAGATCTATACTTATAATCAATTTCAAGGAGGCCCATCCCTCCTTCAGAATGGGGAATATATAGTCTTGGTATGCACCGATTTTTATAAATCCTTTGGTGAGCATGAAGCATCCTTCTTGTTTTTCTATCTAATCTACCCAGCACCTTTTGGGGTCAGTCAATCACTCCATAACTGTAGGCTAGGACAGGAAGAGCAAATTTATTTATAGCTTGGATTGTGTTCCTAGATGTCAATGCTGTCTTCAGAATTGATTTAAATCGTTTGAAATACTCCTTACTAAGTTTTATTTGCATTTGTTCATGTTTTTCCAAAATATTTATACACTCCCTCTCGCTCAAGTTCTTTTATATCCCATTTTTGTTCCAAACTAATGTTTTCCTGGTACTCCAGTTTTCCTGCTTTAAAGTTGCATTTGCACATTTATCAAGACCAAATGACATTCTTATATAGTGAAAAAGTTTTGACAACTTGCAGTTGTGCTTTCAGTTCCTCATCTGATGATCTATACAGTTTCAAATCATCGATAACGAGAAGATGAGAAGTCTTTGCACTTTGTTGTTTTCTAGGAGCCAATTTATAGTCATGACCTAAGCTGTTAAGTAGACAGCTTAATGGGTTAATGGCAAGGCAGAATAGCAGTGGTGACAGAGAGTCACCCTGGAATAACCCCTTTTGAATTTTTATCCCTGGAATAATAAGTTGTTCTTTATCATGGCTTAATTGCAAAGTGGTCTGCCACTGTAACATAGTCGATCATTGCAGGATGTATCTTATACATTTTTAAGCACTCTTTTATCCATGAATGTGGGATACTACCAAATGCTTTTTTATAGTCAATCCATGCCATACTTAGATTCTTCCCCTTTTCAAGTTCTCTATGACTTTATTTAACAGCAAATTATCCTTTGTTCCATATGATTTTCTTTTACAACCCTTTTGTTCTACTGCCATAATTGAATTTTCTTCTAAATGATTATAAACTCTGTCAGCATCAGTTCCAGTGTATATAGTTTATATATCATCGGAAGGCATGTTATTGGTCTGTAATTCTTAGAGTAGCTTGCACGTTCACTCTCAAGAAGGAGCATTGTTTCTCCTGTTGTTAGCCAGGTTGGTGTCTATTCAGGGTGTGCATATAAATAATTCTTGCTTATGGCTAAATGTTCTTACAAAGATGTTAATATTTTTAACCAGACGTTAGGCACTGCATCTGGGCGTAGGGTTTTCCAATTAGAGGCTTTTCTTAACTTTGTTTTAATCTCTCTGGTTGTTACTTTATCCCATTTCATATCTGGTACCTTTAAACTTTTTATTCTTTCTTTTACTTCTTCTGTCCAATTAGCATCTTTGTTATGTTCCACAGGATCTTCATAGATACTGCTCCAAAATTCATCTATTTCTTCTTTTTTGGTAGTCTTTCAATTCCTTTTACCTTATTTCCCAATTCTCTACAAAACGTTTTTGGGTCATCAATAAATTGCTTATTTTATACTTTTCCTTTATATTTGTCTATGTATCTTCTAAGTTTTTCTGCCTGTGCTGAGATTTTTAGTTTATTATTTGTGATAGTGCATGATAGATCCTGATCTGTTCTAATATTGCGCATTGCTTTAATCACATGTATCTTTCTGAGTATTTTTGTTGATCTGTTCCCTCCTCTATACTCTTCTAATAAATGACACTTCTTGTCTTAGTTGCTTTATAGTTTTCTCTAGTCGATACTTCCATTATGGTATTCGATTTCTCCCCTTTCTCTCATTCACTACCCTGTGTTCTTTTGATAGAGCTTTATCAGTTATTAATTTAGCTGCACAGTAATATATCCTGTTTACATCTGTTATACCACATGAATCTCTATGGACAGTCATAATTACTGCATTCATTTGTTTTATTAAACTTCTGAATTTTTGGTTTTATTGACCTTCTGCAGTCTATTTCTTTCATTGATCTTAATATGGCTATCTATCTCTATTAAGTCAAGCAACTCTTCTCTTAGCTTGGTTTCTTCTAGACTGGGGGCACATTTTTTTGTATTCCATTCCCTGTGGGCATTGTATAGAAAGTTCTATTGCATCTTCCTGTGGCACATTCTCTTCAATATCATCTCGTGCCATCTGTTGCTCTGTCATATGAGAACTCACTGACCTATCACCCCTCAACATTAACTGCTCCAGAGTTTCCAGAGTTTCCTGTTCCTTCCCTTGCTGTCCAGCTTCAGGTGGATGTTTATACTGGTTTTCTGTGGAAGGCTCCAAAATATCTTCATATTGCACCTGACCAATTGCTTCCCATTCCACTGGCTCCCCTTAATTTGGAGTTATATTGCTCCATCCTGTTGTGGTACTTTCTGAATTAGATTTTCTATACTGAGTCATTCACTTCTCAGGTTCTCCATAACCTCAGTTTCTATTTCTTTAACTTCTCCATTACTGATCTTCTTAGGTTCATAGGTTCATAGACTAGCACTAAGCCAACTGCCCTCACAAGCCATTTTAAGCCTAGCCAATTATCCTTTGTAAGACTCAAACCCTGCACCTTGTGCTTGCAAGGCAAACACCTTAACCATTAGGCCACCCTCCCAACCCCTGTTCTTTTCTACTTTTCCTCTTTGTCTTCTTATTTTTTGTATTGTAAAGTTTTCCATGTCTGGGTTCCTTTGCCTGTAGTTCTCTTCAAATGTCTTTGGTGCTGCTATTTTTCTATTGATTAGTTTTGCTTTCTCCTTTTCATAGATATTACACCATATTAAATCTCTTTTTATTTCCCATGTCCATATTTCTTCTTCAGATGTCTCCTGATCTTCCTGTTTCTCCTTACTTTCGGGAATCGTTCCATTATGCTGTGATGTAACCTGTGTTAGACCTTCTACATCAAATCCTTCACCTTGCAGGCACTCCATAACTTCAACTTCTATTTTTTTAACTTCTACTTTACTAATCTTCTTTTCTACATTCCCTCTTTGTTGTATTATTTAATTTATTGTGAAATTTTCCATATCTTGATGCCTTTCCCTGTATTTCTCTTCGAATATCTTTTGGGCTGCCTTCTTTATGTTAATGAATTTGTTTTTTTGCCTTTGCATAAATATTTCACCATATCAAATCTCTCTTTCTTTCCCATGTCCATATTTCTTTTTTATGCTTTTCAAACATATCTAGGTTTTGTTGTTTATATTTTCTCACTTCTCCAGATGCTTCTTTTTCCAAACAGATCAAAGTTTCTTGATCTGTATACTGTTTTTCAAAAATCTGTTGTATTAATGACCCCATATTTTATTTGAAGCTTCTCACAGTTTTTCTTGCGGAAGTATTTGTCTTTCCTCTAACTTATCTCTTAATCTGTTTTATATCTTGTGTCTGGAAATTCTGGGCTTTTTGCATAATAGTAACAATACATAATTTATTTCTTATCCTCAATAGTCCACTCTATCATTTCTATGGCTCTTCTTTGGCCTATCAGTTTTTGTAATTTCTGTGGACTGCTACTTCTTTCTACAATGGGGGGGGGCATACTTCCCCTGGACCTGGCCTGGCCCCATTGTAGGAATGTTTCCATATTTTGAGGATTCTGCGCTGTCATTTTTTTCCAGTCCTGGCACCAGTGCACCTACCAGGACTGGGCACTTTTTTGTCCTGGGTCTCATGCACCCAGCTGTCTATTTTAGCTTTTGACCTACTTCTGTTCATGATATATGCTATACAAATACAGTCTGTATATCAGTGTTGCCTTGGTGAGATTTTGTGAAAAACAGGGTCCACCTTGTGAAGGTACTCACCAAGACTTGAGGATGAATTCAGTTTCAGCACTACTACTCTCCTTTGCTTGCTGAATTTTCATCTCTCCATTCAGACTACATAGGTCATCTGATGATTCTCTAGTACTTTTTGATAAACCCAAACACTCCCAGAGATAGTTGTCTCTAAATACCTAATATACTTGAAGAAGATCTCCTCCTAGATATCTATGGGATACTGTACAAGTTCAGATATTTTAGGCTTTCATAATAACTTACATTTTCACATCCATGGATGCCCTTGGTATATTTCCACTGTACTCTGTCCAGTTTACTCATGCTTGTTTTCTTGTAAGGTTTCCATACTGTTATTCCATACTCATGTTTGGGTCTACTGTAACTAACAAACAATGACTTCATCAATTTCCCAAACTTTATAAATCTTTTTATACAACTAATAGTTTTATAACTATCATTAACCAACTGTTTGATATGATTAGAAAAACTCAAAGCTGGATCAAGCCATATACCCAGGTCCTTAAATGAATCTGCAGTTTCAATCACTGTGTGCTATATTAAATATTCACCTTTCAGTTTATGTCTCTCAAATCTCATATGCTTAGTTTTTGATTTATTTATCAGCATATCATTCTCCTGTCCCCAAATGGTCAATTTAGACATGCCTTATCTGTAACACCTGTAATCAGTTTACTCAATTTCAGGTCATCTGCTTATAGACTGCAGAACACCTTAGATGAAAAAGTTAGGTCTGAAAGATACTATCTAAACAAGTAAGGGCCTAGGACAGAGCCCTGTAGGACACTTTGCCTGTAACCAAGAATTTCACCTGTCCAATTGCTGCAAAATACTTGCCACGTTCTATTTGTAAGCCATGCAGGTATCCATCTTATCAAGAGTACATACATAGTTGTTCTAATTTATTGATCAGTGCTTTGTGTATGACCCTGTCAAATGCTGAAGTTAAATCTATATAAATTACATCACAGCACAATTTTTCATTCATAGTTGTTATTATATTGTTATAGAACATCATGTTACAGGTGGTAATAGATCTATTTTCAACATATGCATGCTGATATATGGTTTCAAGTCCCAACCAATCCATTTCTGACCATAACTTATCCAATATTGCCTTCTCCATTATTTTCTACAACATGAAAGTAGACTTTAGGGTCTCTATGACTCTGGGTTTGTCGTATTCTCCTTTCCCTTAAAGACAGGTTTAATAAGTGTATGTCTCCAATCTTGAGGAATTTCCCTATATTTATATGACCCAGTAAATAATAGATATAATGGTACGGTAAGTTCTTGCTGAAATGTTCTGAGGTCATAATTAGTAATTCTGTCTTCTCTCTGTGCTTTGTTTTGATCCAGTTTGCGCAGTTCTTTTTTAATTTAATCTAATTTGATCACAGTTTCTGCGATTACCTGGATGTCATTAGGACAACTTATCACCCCCTTTGCATAGCCAAACTGTTTTGAATAAGATTTTCTAAATGTATCTACAATATGTTGTGTCTGAGAATAAATTTTGCAATCTACACACAGTTTATCAATTTGTATGTCTTTACTTCTTCCACATCTTATGTATCTATAAAAAGGATTCCTATGATGCTTAATATCCTCATATAAATTTGGTTACATATATGGCAGAGAAGACATTGTATTCAAGTCAAGTATGGGTCTGATGAGGGAGGAGTATGCAGGAGCAATGACTTCTTTTGACCCAAAGAGTGGAGCTTTAGTAATTAACTGTGATAGGTAAAACGATCTCATAATGCTAGTCAGTACATGATTGTCAAGGAGAACTGATTGTCAGTGAATGTGCCCAGGTCTGTAATGATAGTATCTGTTTTAGGTGGTTATCATTTATGTGGTAGGTGCAGGGTGATCCTGTTTCCTGAAGGGTACAATGCTGCGTTTTTATGTTTCGCTTTAGTTCATGGTCTGGCCACCATGAGTTACAGTATGTGAAGTTTAATCCCTTGATGATAGCTTCAAGCCTGCAGTCATCAACAAACTTAGTCAGTTAGAGATCCTTAATGTCAACTTGGGTGTCACTAAATTATATTACATAAGACTAGTGGTCCTAGGAGAAGGAGCCTAGGAGAACCTACCACTGATGAGTGATTTAGAGGAAAGTGTGCCATCAACCCCGGTGGTGTAGGTTCTGTTTATAAGCCAGCTACCTCTCTAATGAGATATGTAAGAGTTTATATTCAACCAGGTCAGTTTTTGTATAATGCCAGAGTGAAGAATAGTATTGAATGCATAGTAGTATTCAGGCAGTTAGCTTAGACTCTCAAAATTGTTCATGCTGTCAGTCATGGCATATCATATCATGTCATATCTATAATCTAATCTTTTTATGCTGTTTGGGATGTACCTAAGTGTAGTCTGTGGAAGGAAGATAACAGTGACCTATACATTATAAATATATGTCAGTACGGTGCCATTCCTTCCCAAATTATAGTCTTTTTGCAGAATCTGATTGACTTAAGATGTCCCTGACTGCCCTATGCACTAAAGGCTGTTTTAAGAAAGTGAGATAATATGTGGGGACTCCTAAAGAGACCAGCAGTGAATATCTCTGCCATGCCTTTATGAATCTCAGGTATTCCTGCAGAAACTCTGATCTGTTAAAGCTTCATACATCTGTAGGAAGAAAATCCAGCAAATTAGTAACCCCATATCTTAATGTCCAGAAGTCAGAAAGATATTTCTAAATCACTACTTCATCATCCTGGTTAGATTTCTGATGATGATAGGCCATTCTTCATAAACTGTTGCTGATCTATTGTGGAATTACTTTAGTATTCTCTCTTCTAGGGCATCCCAGTATATATCCCCTTGTATCTATTATTGATACCACTGACTATTCCACTACCTAGCTTTCTTTCAAAACTGTTTCACTGACGACTCCACACTCGTATGCGCTGCTGCTTCTCAATGAGAACTTCAGTCACTAACCCAAATGACCTTTAGTACAGTTGAAAACTGGCTCCTACAAAGATGTCTTATCCTTAACCCCAAAAAAACAAAAATGCTACTATTTACCCCCACCCGCAGAACCTCCCCACTTAACTTTACTATTACTTCAAATGATGGAACTATAATATCTCCGGAACCAACCACCAAACTACTCAGGGTACTAATAGATAACAACTTGTCCTTTGAACCTCACATTAATAACACCATAAAAATAGTAAACAAGAAACTAGGCTCCCTCTATAGAATAAAACCCTTTCTTACACCTCCAGCCAGGGTTACTATTGCTCGTACCCACCTCATCTCTACCTTGCTCTATGCCTCCCCTATCTATACCAAACTATGTAGAAGTAATCTGAGTAAACTTACATCCTCCTACAACAATATTGCCAGATTTGCAGCTGGGTCCTCCTATAGAACACATCACTGTATCAATCTGAATCAGTTAGGATGGTTAGAGCTGCCAAATGTAATACTTTTCAATCAATTAATAGTAGCCCATAAGATCCTGTATTTACCTCAAAATACACCCATACTTACATCCTAGTCATCCCCTATAATAACCTCAAGGGTGGGCAACCTACTTGTACAAATATCAAAATTAGCTGGTGCCACATTGAGTTCTAACATTTGACAAAGCCTGGAACAGGAGCAGATAGATGGCATGCTTATTTAAAACATCACCTCATTGGGGAAAAATACACATCTTGGGATATGGAGAAACATGTGCTTTAATTTCCTAATGAAAATGAAGAAAAGCACAATTCCTACTATCATGATCTTGTGTTGAAATGAGTCTTTAAACACTGAAAACACCTTCAAATAAATGACCATTTTATTTTAAATAGCACTGAAAGTTCTGTTATCCTTCAGGATATCACCATCTATTCCTCTCTGACTGTTTTTCTTTCTTAGGTTTTTGTGAGACCTCAGATGTACTTGTCCTGTTCCTTTTATTCAATTTGTAATATGTTATAAAGTCAACAACACCATTTCTAATACAAATGAAACAGTTGCAGCAAGTCAGTCTGTGAAGCATTATATTTGATCTTAGGCGCACTATTATTTTAAAACTTATGTACCAAATTATACATGTTATTGTCTTTGGAGCAGTGTTGTTGGTCTCCTTTTTAGCCAGCGAGTCTCTGGAGTTAGTTTTGTTGTGGCGATTCTCAGGATGGATCTGAGGTATAGGTCTGTTAACTTGGATCTGTGGCTGGCTTTGTTGATGTTCATGACGCTGAAGGTCTGTTCACACACGAGTAGACAAACAGCCAACATCATCTGCGCTACCTTAGATTTGGAAACGCTGCATCATTGAGTGAAGCATAGAAGTCATTTAGTTTCAGAGAGCTTAACTTCTCTTTAAGGCAGGGTCGGACTGAAGGTCGATCAGTTCAAGCTGAAGCTCCTCTGGAGCTGTTTCGAGTCTTGTGACAGGGGAAAGGCCACCAATTGAAGTGACTTGTCAATTTTGTCGAAATCCAAAAACCGACGGCAGAATTCTCCGTGCAGTGCATCCAGTGACTCACTGTATTTCTTTACTTTTGCTCCGGCCTCTTTCAGCGTGGCTAGTCTAGGAAAATGAGTGAATGACTTGTTCAAAATCTGCCTGGAGAATAAAGCCAGCTTGGATTTGAAGGCTTTCACGTTTGTGTACATGTCATGCACAAACTGCTCCTTCCCCTGCAGTTTCAAGTTGAGCTCATTCAAGTGTGAAAATACGTCCGTAGCAAACGCAAAGTCACACATCCAGCTCTTGTTGCTCAGCTCAGGAAATTCATCAGTCTTCCCCTGCCGCTCCAAAAACACGCCAATCTCCTCTTTGAGCTCCCACACTTGTTGAAACACTTTGCCCAAACTCAACCAGTGGACACGGGAGTGATAAAGCAGTTCCTGGTGATCCGCATCAGTTTCCTCCAGGAACGCAATGAACTGACAGTGCTGAAGTCCCCGTGCGCGTATGAAGTTGACGAGTTTCACCACAGGATTCACAACATGATTCAGCTGTAACATCGATTTACATAGAGATTCCTGGTGGATGATGCAGTGGAGGAAAATGACATTCTGGTCAGGGTTTTCATCTTTCACTTTATTCTGGATTCTCCTCAGCAGGCCAACGTTTTTTCCCATTAAATTCAGAGATCCATCTGTGGTGACGTTAACAAGCTTACTCCAGGGAAGCTTCATGTTTTTGATGGCAGCAGACACCCGTTCAAACAAGTCCTCTCCCCGTGTTTGTCCTTTCAGAGACTCCATTGTCAAAAACTCCTCCGTTATTTCAAAAGTTTTGTTGATTCCTCGGATAAAAATGAGGAGCTGAGCAGTGTCTTTGACATCGTTGCTTTCATCCAGTGCTAAAGAATAAAAAGTGAATGACTTAGCTTTTGTTTAATCTGCTGGTGATATCTTCATCTATTAGTTCCACACAGTCACTGTCCGCCGTGATAAACTGATTTTCTCAAATTTGTCTTTGGTCTCCGGGCACAAAATACCTGCTGTCTCTACCATACATTCTTTTAAAACTCACCCTCAGACAGTGGTTTGCTGGCCTTTGCTATTTTGAATGAAAGCATAAAACTGGCCTTGGTACTTGACTCTTGAATGGCAGTTTGATGGTGAAAAACTTTGCTGAGCCTTCAAATTAGCTGCCACCTTCTCAGCAGCAGCTTCCCGTTCTTTTGTTGAGAGCTTGCTAGCATAATTAGCGTGCTGTGTGGCAAAGTGACGGCTAATATTATACTCTTTAAAAACCGCCACAGTTTCTTGGCATATCAGGCAAACAGCAGATGATCGTGTTCAGTGAAAAATATTTAGTTGTCCACTCCTTATTGAACACTCGACATTCTCTGTCCACTTTCCTTTTCTTGGGTCCGCTCATCTTCATAGAGGGGCGGTGGGTCAAAGGGTAAAGTGCAAACGTGGAGTAATAGGCCTACGCTTCACCTCAACAAAGCCAATATATCTAGAGTGCGCCATCTAGTGAGGAAACATCAGAATTGCAGGGGGAATAAAACATTAACAAGGTTAATTTATTAATTTTTTTCAAGTTTGGCGGGCCAAATCAAAACATTTAACGGGCCGCATGTGGCCCCCGGGCCGTAGTTTGCCCATGCCTGCCCTATAATAACCTCAAGACCTTACGCTCAGCTAATAACCTACTTGTACAAATATCAAAATCCAACAACTTAGCTGGTGACACCTTGTTCTCCAATACAGTAGGTAAAGCCTGGAACATCCTCCCAGGCCAGCTAACCTCAATATCCTCTGTCAGCTTATTTAAAAGCAAGCTTAAACCCTACCTCAAATCACACTGGCTATGCCCCTGTGTTAACCCAGACTAAGTACCTAACTATTAACTAGACAACCACAATTCCTAGCCTATCATGATCTTGTGTTGTCTCACTAATTTTTAGTGAGCTTAACCTTCCTTAGGATTTTTTCTCATGTAAATAAGTATATACAGTGGAATGATCAAACACCTTCATATAGTATCACAACCTATGTGTTAAATAACACTAGAAATCCATCCTTGTTTGCTGTTCTTCTATACTCTATCTATTGATCTCTAGTGTTTTTCTTTCTTAGGTTTTTGTGAGACCTCAGTATCTCTTATCATAAATTACTAGGTGTATCTAATTTTGTAATATGTTATAAAGATTTGTACTACACCATTTCTAATACAAATGTATTAGTCTTATTCATCTATTCTTAGATAAATTTTTCCTTTTTCCTACTGAAATATAAAATATATAATCTTAGGCTTGTACTATAATTGTTAAAACTTATGTACCAAATTATACTGTTATTGTCTTTGTCTTGACCTTTTATGTTGTTGTAATTTGTGGAGCTTTTCTCCCCGGGCCTCCACTGAAAATGGACATATATCCAGCTGGACTAGCCCGGTCAACAAATGTAAAATAAATAAAATAAATAATAAATACTTGTCAGTAGCTTATTCACCAAAATGCATGGTAGAGTCCTGTACTCTGGAGGTGAATTACATTGCGGTACTCAGAATATCCCTCCTGTTAATCTGTAAACCTTTAGCACTTATCTTTAACCTTTCATTAACCATATGTATATTGCATGCTTTCTGGAAAACTGTGGTTCCAGTCCATTTGATAAATATTACCAACTTCACTGACCCCTATTTTCAAACCCACTTTTTTGTTTGTTAACGAAATGAATCCCAAGGACACAAGTGTCCCTTTTCTGGAGACCCAATAGCACTGTCTGGTTAAGTGGCTTGCTTAGTCACATAGTCTGCAGGTGGAAATTGATAGCATCAAACCAAGTATTACTTAAAAAAGCTCAGTGACAATTCATAGACTTAGACCTTTGAACTAAACTGCCAGAATATGTCATGACTCACAAAATTTATGTAGGAATAACTGACTGAATTTGTAGACAGATACTGTCCTGTGAGCCATGTCCGACATGTTTTTAGAAAGGACTTCAGTACCTTGACTGCCTCATATATATATCATCAGATTTCTGTATCATGGACACAGACCTCCTAAATGGAGCTTTATTTACTGCTGTCAAAACAGGATTTGATCTTGCTGCCCTCATCCTTCTTTGAGACAGACCTTCTGGAAATGGAGTCAGTGAATGTCCTCTCAAATGCCATGGTAGTTTTTTTTTAGGTGCTATAATCTTCTACAACTCTTTCCAACACTTCTCCACTTGTCCCCATGAGTCCCTCATGGCTCATTGCTGGGTCACACACCTTTCCTTATTTATCAGAAAGCTAAACATAGATGCTCATCATCTTCATGTTACCTAATGTTTCATGTTATACTCTGGATTAAAGATTTTGGTTACTCTGAGCTGAGAAAGTTGGAGCAAAAGCCCCGCAAACTGATTTTGTTAGCATATGTAATGTTTTCTTGGCAACTTGTGTTCTCTCAGTTCAAGTAAAATGCAGACAGTGCTCTTTGGGACCACTCAGAAGTTGGCTGATTAGCAGTTCTCTCAAGGATCCTGCAGTAGCTTGTTTTGAATAGGTTGAGACTTAGCTAGATGTCTGCCTGGACTGAAGACTTAATGGATGTACTGTGTCTACTATATAAATGGTATTATTTTATTTATTTCAGCTTCTCTTATAATAAATTCATAATCACTACAAAGTGCTCTTGATAAAGACTGGCATGTTATTTCATTACTGGGGGCCAGGCAAACCATTGTATCCAAGTAGTATAAAATATACAGTATCTCCTGATAACTGAAAAATGCAACTCTGCTACTACTGTCTAGTGTGTTTAAGCAGTTCCCCTGGTTCTATTTGCTGTCAGTTGGCCAACTAATTGTGATTTAATAACTCCCACCCTTCTCTGAGCTCAATTAACCAAAGTGCTATCTGACTTACTAGGCCTTCATTTGGGCTTTCTTCTAGTAAGAGAACCTGTTCTCTAATTGCCTTATCAGTAGGGCCTACATTCTAAGCATTATTTAAGGGTTTTCCCAATGCAGATTATTTGAAAGCAGGACTTCATAGCCCTCTGTTTAACAGTGCTGTTGATAAATGCTTCAGACATTATGACTGAGGATCTCTTTGGCTGTTCTTGTTTGATGTCCTATCCTGAATTACTCATGTCTGTTTTCTATTTTCCTGAGTGTATACACACTTCTGTGCATTTATTTCTAACTGTATATATGCAACTGTACTCCTGAATTTTTCCTGAACTGTATTGTGAAATTATCAGATGATATAAATTTGGTACAAAATTGAAACTAAACTTTTTGTGAAACTTTTAGTAAGTAAAATTTTCGTAATAATAAGTTCACTGTATTATTATATTATGAGTTTATTGACTCCCTGTCTCTAGACAATGTGATGGCTGAAAAGGGTCCCTAGTCTAGTCTACTCGCTTGGTTATCATATAAATAAAGATATATTCTTTGCTATCTTTTATATCAGTATGATATGATACGTGTTTTCTTTGTACCTGTATAGTGACTGCAAAATTTGTCATACTCATTGGTATAAAAATTTCATATAGCAGTGTGTTCTGTGTTGTTCCTTGTAATCTCTTCAGTTATCCTTGCAAATGACCATTATTTGTACAGTAAATTTTGCCCAGTGATCAAAAACAAATAAATAATTACTTACTGACATGACCATACACACTAACAAGACCTTAGCATCATTAAGGTACTGGCTATGTTAGCACAGTGACGTAAGCATATATTGCCTTTTATGTGCTCTTGGCCTATGGCTGTCGTACACATGTATACAGCTTCTGTTCTTTCTGTCACTCAGTGTCTCTCATCTTCTGGATCTGATTACACAACCACTTTATACTGCATAGATTTCCAAATGGCAAAGCTTACATATGGGCTCTTTATTCCTCATTCCAGTGTTTGACCTGTTGCATCTGCCAAAAACATATGTAAGACTCTTCTATCTGTGTTCCTTCCCTTATTCCATAATCTCCTGGCGTATTGAATGTTTTGACATGTGTCCCCATTTTAACTTACACATTTTTCTGCTGTGTTACCATACATGCTCATTTTGTGTTTATATCCCTATTTAAAAGAACCATTTCAAACAATCACCTCCAACTGCCAGACATCTACCTGCCTTGACATGTGGACTTCTACTTTTGTTGTTCTTTCCTTTGTCTTCCTACTGTCCTGTATCAACACTGATCTTGCTGATATATACCTTCTGAGGTAGAATGGCATTCTAACTGTGGATTTTCTGATACCTATGACTGCCTCATCACTATATCTCTCTGGTACATCCCAAAATATCAGCTAGTGTAACACTTGATGAAGAGCCATTTTATGAAGTCTTTGACTCTGAGGCTGTAATGTTGCCTTCAAGAAATCAGTAAATATTCTTTACTTTCCCTTTACAGCTGAAATTTTGTGTAAGACTTTTGCAGCCTAACAAGATTTGACTTGATTACTACTGCTAATTACCAACATGGTAGTAAATGGCAACAACACACCAAAGTCAAAACTTGTAAAACAGAAATGCATTCACTACAGTAGACCAAAGGAAATAGAAATAAGTACTGTTGAGTGCTTTCAACATTTTAATGTAATGCGACTTCTTCAGAACAAATAAGTACTAAACTTACAGAGTCCTACTAAAACATTAAGCACTAGTCACATTATAAAACCAGCAAATCACGTCTGAAACTATTTGAAACCACATCCATATTACAAACCAAATATGAGAAGATCTAAAATTTTAAAATGCAGACATGTAGGTATACATGCACATGCACAATTTATAAAAATTGATCGACACATATAAATGTAATATGTGCAAGCATTGTCACTTCATAAAGGAAGGTAATATTATTTGTTTAAAAGGACAGGACCCTATAAGTAACCATGGTTATTCTACTTGACACACTAAGGGAGTGGTATATTTAGCCTGATGATGTTGTCAGTGTGATTCATTCTATACTGGAAAACAGACCATATGCTTTGGGAACACACACACACACACACACACACACACACACACACACACACACACACACACACACACACACACACACATATATATATATACATATCTTGGCACATTAATCACATTAAAAATAAGAGGACCACCAATGCCTTGTTTAGATGTATTTCTACATTCTTAGATCATAGTTCCCAGTTCAGTGTCATTGAAAAAGTGCCTGTGGACCCTTGGGGAAGCCTTGGAGAGAGAAATTAGAATTACAGGTACTGAAATGGGCGATCAGATTACAAGCAGAAATCCCCCAGGTTTAAATGATATTATTTCATGAAAGAGTCACTTAAAAGTCAGGGCAAGGAATTTATGATAGTTCATGATTCATCAGACTATAATATTTTATTCATTTAATAATGTTTATTTACTATTTGCATTATATTTGTCATATTTTGATTGTTTTAATTTTTCAGTATATAACTTGTATTTCTAGAGACACTATATATAGGGGATTATGATTGGGTTGCCAATTAAAACCTACTTATTTTGTGTTCAGGACGTGGATGCCAAGAAGTTCACATTGAAAGCGAAGCTCTACAGGCGAAGTTCTAGGCATCCATGTTGAGAACACGTAATAAAGGGTTACGATCTGTGACATGATCATAATTCTTTGTAGTACATGGAGATCTGCTCCATGTACTACTAGTTACAGGGGGAAAAAATATGAAGTGTTTTGTTGCCTTTCAAAGCCATAAAACACGTAGTGGACACTGCCAGAAAGGCAGTGTAATGTTGTATGTCACATTTACACTTACCTTTATTGACTCTCAACTGTCCATGTTTATGCAGAACATCCAGATTATTGCTTCATAATGTTGTATGTCACATTTACACTTACCTTTCTTGCCTCTCAACTGTCCATATTTATGCAGAGCATCCAGATTATTGCTTCATATTTTTGGCTTGTTCCTTATAAAATCTGTGGTTTTCAGACAAACCACTGAGGATTGAAGTCACTAAATAATGGCATACATTGGAGTTTCAGAGTTTGTATCCTTCAGAAAATGTATTATTCTAGCAACTTTCTAAGTTCATTAGAGGAACTTAGGGACATTCTACTACTAGTATGGATAGCAGGCAAAAACAATTCCTTTATTTCTGCCATTGTTATTTACTGATAAGTACTGGCAGATTTTACTGCCTGGCACTTAACCCATCCTTAACAACTTTAGCAGGGGTTGCTTACCATTTGTTAAGGTCGGGTCTTAATCCACTCTAGCACTTAACTGGTTTGTCTTTTTCCAAGCATAATCACTGTGCTCCGTGCACTACAAATATTTTTTAAATAATAAAGGTTTTTTGATTGTAAGGGAGGGTGTTTTAACTAAGTAATTCAATTTTGCTAAGCTGGGCTTATGAATGTGCATGTACACTACATGTCTCTGTTTTTAAATTTTAAATCTTCTCATAGTGATTTGAAACTATTAGCTGATTTTAACATTTTCATTGTATATGTAATGAGCATTGAATTTAAGTCATATGACTACCTTATGTTGTTTTTTTTCTTTCTCACTGTTAATATCTATCAGATTTTAAGTCTTCAGTTTGCTATGCTACCTGTATATAAGACTAAGTATCGTAATTGCACTCTTATTGTATACAACGTCACTACCTGCTACTACTGTAAGAACTGTCTTCTAGAAGTATTGTTATACAAGATTATTGGTCTTGTCTCCCTCTTGACAAATTTATTCTGTTCTAGTCTTTTACTGTTATGAATGTCTGTTACTGTTTTTTTCTTTATTGTATTATACAATTTTCTTTCTACTAACAAAATAATTTACTAACAATGGAGCTTTTCACCCCAGGCCTCTGCTGAAAAAGGGTTTTATGCCCAGTTGGACTCTCCTGATAAGCAAATGTAAAATAAATACAAAATAATTTGATTTGCTGTTTTTATTATGTGATTAGTGCTTAATGTTTTATTAGGAATCTGTAAGTTAATACTTATCTGTTCTGAAGAAATCTTGTTAACATTAAAATATGAATGTGCTCAACAGCACTTCTTTCCATTTCATGTGGTCTTTTTTAACAACTACATTTGTGTTTTACCACTAGTAATTAAATATGGGAATCATTAAGGTTTGTTTAGACCACACTGTCTTGTAAGGTAGATCGTGTTATGTCATCACATCCCTTCTGTAAAAAACTGTGCAGTGATGTCTATGCCCACTTAAAGAAACACACTGGGAAAATTAAAGTCAAACCAGTGCATTTATTAATAACATTACAGCATACCTCTGTACTTATTGTCACAAGAAATCTGGGCAAAACCAAAAATAATAGGTGTCAAAGGCCCAAAAAATAGGGATAACTTTTTGAGATTGCTCTTATAAACTTAGAAAGTTGCTAGAATAAAATGCTTTGTGTTAGCATACATTTTCTGAAGGATATGACGTCTGAAACTCAAATGTCTATCATTATTTAGTGACTTCAGACCTCAGTGTTTTGCCAGAAAACTACACATTTTATGAGGAACAGACTAACAAATATGAGGCAAAAATCTATACATTCGGCAAGAAAGGAATGGAGGGGGCTACAACTCATTCACAGTGTTCATCTGTATAGGATAGGAAAATATTGATAGTGCTTTACAGGGTTAACAGCATATACCTCTTTCACTCAAAACTGCACTGAATTAATTCAGCCTGCCATTCACTTGACCCCGCCCACTGTCCTAGTGGACAGGAATTGATACGGTCTAAAATGAAATAGCACCAACATTAATATTTTTTGCTGATGCCCTTAACAGCTCTAGTTTGTAATATGGGATGCTTCCTGTGATTACTGAGACCACAAAAGAAGCAGCCATGTTATAGCTTTGTTCTAACCACTGTCAAATATTAAGGTGACACACATGATAGTGCCATACCTCAGTGACATTTTCCAGTCAATAATAACTTCCAAACACAATTGATCTGAACTACTGACTTCATCCTTATAGTTACTGTAACTAAATTGTGTGATGTAAATTTTTCCTTCAAGACTATTTTCATTACCTGTTTTAACATCAGAGCATTCATTTTTTAATTTGTTAGAGATTTTTTCTACTTTGGTGTATTCCTGGGTCATTATAAAGAGAGCAGTCTCTGTTTTGGACTGTAGTGGCCTTGACATCAATGGCGTGGAACAGGCTTTTATGGAAAATAAAAATCTGCCCACTATATCTGCACCCTGCAACAACTAATAGTCCATTTTTTCACTACATATACCCCACTGATCATAACTATCTTTTCTTTGCTATATTACATTTTAACACCCTACTAATTTCAGAATTAAGAATCCTGTCTGAATATTGACACATTAGGCTTTTGCTTGAATAGACCAAACCACCTAACAATGTCTTCTGCCAACTGAACCTCTTGCTGTTATTTTGATCGTAATGTTTCTATGTTTCTTCCACAAGTGCTGTATATCACCGACAGGCACACATTTTCTCAAGTCTAGAAGTCTAGTCATAGAAGGCAACTATGAGTTGGTATACAAAGGTTTTGGTTTCATATCTGAAGAAATACTTCAATTTTTATTCTCAGTATTTTTCATATTTTCTACAGTGCTGGCCAGATATTTTTCGATTGTTTTTTCATTGCATGAACATTTTTCATTTATAATAAATCATCTTTTATTAAACCACACTGATTTCATATATTTGTAACCCTCAGTCACCAAGTAATAAGCTGTAGAATTCTTTGATGCATAAACAGAACTTAGTTTCTCATGGCTGCCACATATATGGCACAGACACTGCTTCTTTACTTCTTGGGTACCGCCAGGTGAATCACTTGAATCATTGCCAACCAAGAAGGCAATCCTAGATGAAGAACTGATCCCACATCTGAAAAAATAGAAGTGTAGGCCCCTCACTATATTTCTAAGCCGATTATGTCATTTGTTGTGTCAAACAATGCCAAAGTCATAAACTGCACATCATTTTTGTTTTCCTGTGAGGGAAATAAACATAGCATCCTCACCATAAGTGTCATCATCACAATTTATCACTTAAGCTGAACTTTTGAACTTGCTCTTTAATGGAGCTCAGACAAACTAAAAAAATCAAGGAGACATGACATAAACTGTTATGATATATATTTTCCACATGAATAGGTGTGCAGAAACATTTGAAACAGATTTCCTTAAGGGATACCCTTTAAAAGTGCCTTATTTCTGCAGTGAAAACCACATTTTCTGTCTTATTTAAAATGCTATAACATTTAAATTGTATTTACATGAACATTAGATGCCATGTATATGTGTTAATTCTGGGTGGTGATTGCTCGTGTTGACATTAGTGAATTTATACATATATAGTATAATTGCTAATACAAGTAAATGATTACTTTAATAGCACAGCAAAAAAGCTGTCCCTGAAATCATGTAGTTCAGACCCCCAGGAAAAGTATAGGCTATTAATGGGCATATATCACTTCAAATACGGGGACACACTGTAATATAAAAATGCCGTGTTAATTTATAAAAATTGAACTGGAGTTTAAGAGATTAATGATAATGTGACATTGATACAGCAATAGAAATTTGGTATAAAAAGAGAAAATGTACAAAGTACTAAGACAAATCTATTGGGGAGACGGTAAGAGAGGAAAGAAAGGAATAAGGTAAGGGAGAGTCAGGAACTGACTATGCCACTTTAATTTCTAGTTTTGTTTATCTTTTTATTCTTTGGCACACTTTCAGGAACTTATAATGGAAACAGCTGGGATTATGAGGAAGTTTGCAACTATCAAAAGCTTGTAAAATCTTTGACACAGACCAAGGACAATAAAAGTACTGAACAATCCTTTATAGAAAGCATTCCTGACAACTGTATTGCCCGTGATATGCGATAGATAAGTTGTAAGGTATTACAGATTGCTTATGGCAGTTATATTGGAATGTTTACATCAGAATGCAGCAGAAAAGCTTTTAAAAGTATTATAAAAATTTCCCATGCTAGGTAGGAAACATAATATATATTTGAACAGAATTAGTAAATAGAAAGGACAAAATCTAATATTTAAAGGAATAAATTATGCTTGGTTTGAGATTAAAAATCCACTGCTAAAAATCTGTTTATCAAAAAAAGGCTTTTAGAAAACTAACTTGCATTTACAGAAACAAATCTAAATTCAAATTCAGTGCAACAACTTCTTAGAAATGAATAACATTAGTCAGCCAACGTATGCACACTTCCTTACTGTGGCCTCTTGCAAACAGTATAGACTATTCTCTGATGTAATGTGTACTCTCAGTTTTTCCTTCTCTTCCTTCACCCCCAAAGACTCCCGTGCTTTATTGTGTTTCTTTATGGGCTCACACAGTTATGCAAATGAGCATGGCTGCTTTTCACTGCACCAAGTTTTCAGAATTTCCATTTGTTTTATGGTGTGTATTTTAGGCAGTGAAATTAAACCAGGCATGTAGTTATAGCAATGTTGTATTATATGCATTTCCCTACTAAACTTCCTCCTTAACTTTTGATAATCAATATGCCATCCAAACCATTCTAGTCAGAAGAGACTCTGACAATGAATAAATACCTATGGTGCCAACCAGACAAAAATGTTTTATCTATGACAGAAAATCAACCCATTTTCTTTTCTATAAATCTGTCTTTATTTTTAAAACACATGTTGTTCTTATTTCGGCTTTTCCCAGTTAGGAGTCGCCACAGTGGAACACTGGTGCGCTAATGATTGGCAGTAGACTTTTACGGTGCCGAGGTGACAGCCTGACGCTCAACCTTCAATGAAGGCACGCCCATTCACACATGTCTTTCAAATGCCACTCGACTGCGAGGAGGACATGCAGACTCCACACAGAAGGCGCTCCAGCCGAGAATCGAACGGGAGAACCTCTTGCTGTGAGGTGACAATGATACCGCTGCACTACGCGGCTTTTTATTTTTAAAACACATACTGCCTGTTAAGTTCAGCTTATAGGTAGCATTTTTTAAATGTTTATTTGTTGTAAGTTTGAATTTGTACATCAGAGCAGCAGCTACCCTGTAATGGTTTAGTAGAGTAGCATCAACGAGTCAAAACTATGTTGCATTTTGTAGAGAATGTAGGGAAATTAAAACACAAAGTTTATTTTAGAATCCCACATGTATGTTGGCAAGATGCTGGATTATCCAGGACTGGCGCTCTTTCTGGGGGAGGAAAAGAGGCATTTTGGATGTCCCTCCCCTCACTACTGTAGGATTGATGATGCTTCCAACTATGTAAGATGAAGAGTCAATTATTAGAACATTACTCACTAACACAGCAAAATAACCTGTTCTCCAATAGCACACATCAAAGAAAGGTTTCCCCGCATCTCCCCTTTTGGGATGCAAGCCCCCCAGAACCCTCCAAACGTATTTATACAACCCCATCATCACACAACATTGGTGAAAGAAGAAACATCTCATAATAGTATACCAGAGTCCCAGGTAATCACTGGTTTTGATCCAACATGAAAATAGTGAAAGCAAATTATTTTCTATGCACTGATCAATGAGGAAATGCTGGACGGCCATCAATTACCAGTACTGATGTGGCGTGACATAATGAGAGTCACACAGTGGAGCAGCTTGTGATATAAGAAAATGTCATCACATGTCCTCATTTCAGAGAGGGGTGGCTACAGTTAGGAAAATTATGATTTATGGTGGGATGACTGTCATTGCCTTTTTATGTGACTCCAGGAGTATGAGAAATAATTAATGTTCAGTGGACATGGATGTGCTTACCTCATTCAAATGATCTAAGCCATGATTTACCTTACGCAGGGATGCTTCTTGAATTCAGTCATCTTCCATTTTGCATCAGAATTTGAGTGACAGGCTTATGGTGCTAGTAAAGTGGGCACCTGATCAGCTTAGTGTATCAGTGGCTAAGTTCCTTTCTCATAGACCCAGAGTCCAATGTTCACTCCTGATAGCTGATTATTTGCTGTGAGTCTGGCATTGTTCTCAAAACAAATTGGTTGTTTGACTAGTCTAAAAGTTTGCCCATATCTATCTATCTATCTATCTATCTATCTATCTATCTATCTATCTATCTATCTATCTATCTATCTGTCTATCTATCTATCACTGCAAAGAACAGATCAATTACCTAACTAACAAATAAAATTATGAAAAAACATGCAGGTTGCAAATATGATAAGTACATTGTAGTGGTGGTTGTCTAACACTTAGAACTCATAAAATAATTAGATGGTTATTGGATTATGACTGCCAGGAACAAAAGTTAATGTTTCAAGTTAATTTTCTGGAGGTTGCTACTTCACAATTCAGTAATCTGACAAATATATGCTATTTTATGTTAAATCCTAGCTCAGATTACCTGCCCTTGTAGATGATGGATCATTTTTCTGAGAATTAACACGTTCACCAGAATGACTGAAAGATTTGTGCCATTGTCATTCTACCACAGAGTGAGCAGAGCAGTGTTTTAAGTGATAAAGGTGAAAACGTCTTCTGTATGCATAGCAAGGGATCAGACTGGGTGTGTTTTCTATCGACAATGCCTAAACTCGAGCAGGACTTGTTTACACAAATCAGAGAAGCATTGAGCTCATCAAGATTTGAAATATGTCCAAGTCAAAGTCTCATTTTTTCACATGGAAGTCATTAAGTTGGTAATGGGAATATGTTTTCACTATACCAGTTTTCAGTCAACCTACATGCATTAAATATTAATCCTAGTGAAAATGCGATTTGGCATATTTAACAAGTTGGCTTCCTCCCTCATCCAAGATATACTGATAGGTGAACTGGTAACCTGTAAATGGCGTGTGTGTGTGTGTGTGTGTGTGTGTGTGTGTGTGTGTGTGTGTGTGTGTGTGTGTGTGTGTGTGTGTGTGTGTGTGTGTGTGTGTGTGTGTGTGTGTGTGTGTGTGTGTGTGTGTATATATATATATATATATATATATATATATATATACACCCTGAGCTACCCTGCTTCCCATCAAGTATTTTGTTCTCTTGCTTATTTGAGTTGCTTATTGGGATAGGCTGCAGTGCCTCTGCAACCTTGAATGGAATATTTAGTTAAACTAAAAATTGTCATTTTGTTCAAGTATTATGAATACTTATCTCTCTGACTTTTTAAACACTTCAGGTCATATCTTGAACCTCAAATGCTTTATTATTTCTTAAATAACATTTTTGTATCTTTTTCCTTTTGTGATGGTAAATATTTCTACAGGTAAAGCATATATGAAACTATTTAATGATTGTCTTTTGCATATGACAAAAAGGCATATTAAGTACTAGGTACTTGTGCTAAACTTGTTAAACTACAATATCAGTGAAAAGGCAAATGGTGAGCTGACAAGTAATTAATGTGTACACTTCGCTTAAACAAAGACAGCCCAAGAGTCACCCAAAGTTTATTTTCAAACTTATCTAGCATCTGTTTTCTGTACAGCACCTTGCTCTGCCATCTGTGTAGTATTGTACAACCCATGCTTTTCTATTTGTTGGATCAGGAACAACACTTGCTGTCTCTGCATGGACTTGTACATTGTGTTTCTCATTTCCTTTATAAAATAATCTCTGTGCTGCTGATCCTGCACTGTTATTCTCTGCCTTGTGCCTTCTAATGTCTGTGATAGCTGTATTATGTGCTCACAACACTAAGTACTGACAAGTGGTGGCAGCAGTCACATTCCCGGTGAGTAAGGTGACAGCCATAACCTAAATAAAAAAGTATTTCTAAATAAGAAAGTATTTCTTACACCGAGCTGCTGGTCTGTCAGCCATTAGAGCAGGAATATTAATAATGTCAGGTGATTCAAATCACCATTGCAACTAGAGGCATAGTGGTCGTCAGACCAGTCATCATTCTGAATGGTAAATATTATTTTTGTAGAATCGCTATCTGTACCATGAGATAACAGCATTAGTTACCAGAGCACATATGCACAAAGAGGGGCACACAGCAGTTGTTGCACTGCACATCCCTTAATGCACTGCTGTAGAGCAGCTAATGGGCATGAGGCTGTGGTGACAATTTTGCATTTACCTATCAAATGTAAGGAACCTTGTATGAGGAACTTTTATGTGCAGAAACAGTTATACGCATTTTCAAACCAGGGACTAGAACTTGTGTAGTTACACAGAAGGTAGTGTTTTCAAATATTATTGTACAGGTTTTGCAACTAACTCACCCAGCAACAGTTTAACACACAAACTGACATGAAATAGCTGTTGTGGGCAGGGAACATAAAGTCATACACTGTAGCATTTTATGAATGATGAAGATATTCCTTACTTTTAAAATAAACTTGTTTTATAGGTGATAGAACATATTCCACTTAATAACCACTATGCTGTTTATGTAGTCTCCAGGGTCTGCAGATACTTGACCTTTTTCCCCATGAAAATAATGCATGTCGTCATTAATTTCTGAATGAAAAGTACTTTAGTGTCATGGGATGTGTGCATCTTTTGGCTATTTTAGATACATTTTTTATCATCATATGCAGCATGTAACCATGCATGTCTCAAAGAGCTGGTGTTAAGTTTTGACTACGCTTACAATATATTCTGGGATGAAGTGAGATGCATTTTCTTTTCCAGTTGTGTTTCTTTACTTTGTATCTGCATTTACATTTAATAACATATTAGTACATCACAGTGAGTGAAAACAGAATCCAACAAGATAGACCATGAAATTATTAGTGACTGTTGTTCCCTGTCCTTGAGATCAAAAATGGCTTAGACTGAAAAAGAAAAAGATGTTGCAGCTGAAAATACAAGTTTTGTTTGCTATTTGTTTATTCATTCATTTGTTGATTGAATCACTGATTTTTATCTCTCAAAATGTCTGGTGATATTACTGGTCCTTTTCTTTCTGCTGCAGAGCAGAGTACATGGAAGGTAACCAACTTACTTAAGGACGTACAATATGTATGAATGTAGTATATATTGGGAAAGGGGCAACACAAATTGATTTGCTTGAGACCATGTTTCCAATTTTGCAGTTTAGTGACTAATGAATTAAAATGTACTGAACTGGCTGAACGAACTCCTTGTTTTGGGAAGTTTGTAATATCAATGGCATTATTAGCCTGTAATAAGGCTCATACAAGCAGTGAATAGCCATTAAAGGTGGCATCAGATCATGATAGTGTCTAAAAACACACAGGCCACTGGGGTAGGGGTGACCAGGAGACAGTGAAGCCATCGTCTTATTACAGATAATAGAAATGTGTTTGCTTGTGTTACAAATTCAAAAAAAGTTTCTGCAAAACCAGCTAAACACCACACTTTACTCTGACCACTGCCATATCATTTATTTAGAATTCAGTGAAGAAAATCTGATTAAACATTTTGAAGATGTAATGCAATGCCAAATGCTTACTTGTACAAAAGATACTAGTGAGTCCTTGACTAATTACTAATTTCATTTTTATTTTGTAATGGCACGTCTTCTGGAGTATGTCATTCTTTGACCTTTCTGATTTAAAATATTTTAGTACCTATTTTCTTTTGCATTGAGGTAGAGATTGTAACAACTTACCACAGAGCCCACACCAGACAGCAGCAATCCCAAATGAAGGGTATGTGAAAAGGCAGTAAAACTATGTTGTTTGGCTGAGAGAGGAAATAAAAATGCCCAGGAATGATTGATTAGTAAGAAAAAAAATAGTCCAGAATACAGCAAAGTATTTTATCACAGTGAGGTACGCATGGTATGTGTGTGGGGGTGGGAGTGGGGTGGGGGGATCAGTCAAGGAAGATAGGGAGGAAATAAATTAACACAAAACCTTTTATTGCAATGAAAGTTATTTTGTGCTTTATAGTGAATTATTTACCAATTTTCTTGTAGTATTAACTCAATCTGTAGAGGCATGGACACAGATGCTATGTAGATGGAATATGCATAGCTTTTGATTTTGCAGGTTATTGTGCAGTCAAGCCTGTATTAAAACATATATCCATATTCAAATACAGTTTGCAATGCATTACTATCTTCATGAGAGCTCTCACCTAAGTTACAGGTTTCATTGTTTCTTGTCTGTGTGCCACAATTTACAGTCAGTCAGAATGTCCATGCCTTTATTTGGTATTATAGACCAGTAGGTAGCATCACTGTATTTGGAGAATGCATACATTACATATCATGCATCCTGTTCCTTCTCCTCACCTGTCGGCAGCATGCCTTGGCTATTCCATGTGCTTCAACAAAGGTCAAGATAAAATGGGACTCGTGATGCATGCACAGTTCTCAGCCTCCAAATAACAGCAGTGCTTCACATCATGGGAAGGGATGTAACAGTATCTTCCAAAGTAGAAGGCTGCTTTTTGTTAACCCATCATGCAGTTTGCACATTAAGATGTTTCTAATTTGTTTCAGAAAAAAATGTGTCAACAATATATAGGTGCAGCTTTATCTTTTTAAGCAAATTAGATTAAAGTAAGCCAAACAAAACATTTTATGGCTAAATATCAAAGTAATTTATAGTGCAGGACAGTGAGCAAGAGAATTGCATTTATTTTGTTAATAAGGTTAAGTCCAGTATACACATATGCCTTTTGTCAAGAATGAATCAGGGGTACTGATTGCCCAAGTGACCTGCTCAGAGCCACATATTTTACAAATGTAGATTGAGGGAATTAAACCCAGCTCTACACAATGAAGCACATTAGCTGCTCATACGCTTTTTTTAACCCTCTGTGCTCAACTGCCAGAAAGGAAAGAACTGTTTACCCTAATTTCTGTATATTGCAAACACACCATTGAGTCATTTTCTTAGTTTGTGAGGCTATGGGCCAAATTTGATGTAAGTCACTTACACCAAGAGCAAGTATTTTAGAATCTGGCCCCCAGTGGAAGTGTACTCTATAGACAGGTCTTTCAATAGAGTGAGGCGTACCAACAGCAGGTATTTTGGAATCGGGGCAGACTTGCACTGGGGTAAGTCACTTCCACACAGCAAGACTTTGAAATCTGTCCCTGTGTCTTCTGAAGTGTTACTTCAGTCTCAGATAGGTACAATTGTCAAAGTTAATATTTCAGAATGAATAAACTCCAGCTGTGATTTTTATAATGGCATACATACTTACTTTGAACTTAAACATTTCATTCCTTAAGGGGAAAATGAAATTATCATGTTATAAATATAATACCATGCTTACATAGCTCTTTCTTACCATTCTGATACTGTAGTTTTAAATAAAAGTCTCAAGAAAATCATTAGATGAACAATGTTAAAACTTCCTTGAATATACATATGCTTCATTAAGTGCAGACGTCACTCATGGGAGTGGGGGGGGGGGTGAGGTTGAGACAAAACTTCTGACTTGTACTCCTTCAAGACATCTAAAGCTTATTCTGGCATTTTGCTTATTAAAAGACTGCCCTACACGAAGAATCCTGAATTTAAATGAATCTGAAAGCATTTTGCTTACATGGTCTTGAAACCTAGCATGAACAGCAAATGAGATTATATAAAATGAATCTTTATTATTGCATGCAATAGCTAAAATCAGATATCTATTACAATGTCCAGTGACTTATTTTGTGGTTCAGACTTGTTAGCAGTTTACTTTAGGAACAGCCATTTTAAGTTCTACATAATCAAGATTAGGGCCCCAAAACTTTAAAGAGCATTTTATCAGTTGTGTTAGGAAATTGTTAATCCATACAAAATAAATTTACAACTTCCTTTTGTTATATATTTTACGTTTACTGAGTGATGTGATACATACATTCGGGCTATAAAATACTATAGCTACTAATTATTTAAGGGTCATTTAACCGTTCCAGAAACTGACCAACAGTGAGCAAAAGCTCTGCCATTTCTCATTGCAGTATTCTTCTGAAAGGCCCTCATTAAAATCCAAATTGTCATCACTGACTTTTTCATCATTGACCTCTCCTGTTGGAGCAGATGTCAGTTCTTCTTTAGCTGCCTGTTTAGATATAATTTTCCTCGATTTGCCATGCTGCTCAAAAGCACTTGCAGCATGTTGTGGTTCACTTGATTCTGAGTTGGCCTTTTCAGAATCCTTCCTCCGTCCACTCCCCTTCCGTCTTTCCTTTTCATCAGCTTTTGGCAGGCTCTGATTTTTTTCTACAAGCCTTAAATGAGATGCTGCTGAACCCCTTTTACATATTCTTGGTTTCAGGGTTTTGTTTTCACAGGCATTTTTCTTTTTCTTTATTCGGCCAATGATTTCTTTCCAGTAATGGATAGCCTTTGTGCTGTAGGCGGGACATTGCTGTGGACTCCCCATGTACTTGCACCAGTAATTTTTACTATCTGGCAGGTTGCAATTCACAAGGAAAACAACATCTTCATCACCAGATATTTCCCAGGCACAAGTATGGTTGTCCTTTGTTACCAACTGACCAGAAGTTGGGAACTTAATTTTATCTTTATTGCTGTTGTTCTTTTCTCTTTTGGCATTTATGCTTTTCAGGTAGCAGAAGACCAAAACAAACAACAGAAAACAGGGTAGTTTCATCATTTTATGTCAGAATTGCTCACAACTTTTCTGTATTGATGCAGTCATGTATCAATAATCACTCTGTGCATGGGGAAGAGAACAGGTTTACATTCCAAAAAACCTGATGAAAAGAAAAAAACATGTTTAATTATAATTACAATGATAAATCGTAATACTTGACAAGTAGCACAACAGAATGTTCACTCTGAGAGCATGTATAAAGCATTACTGCTATTACTAAGTCTTTATTTCAGTGCAGACAGAAAACCATGTTTACTCTGTTGACAGCAAATAGTTCCACAACTATAAGCATATTATTACAGTTACAAGTGTATTTTGTGCTCTGATTACAATACAGACTGGGACGGCATACTTTAGTGAAAAGAGTTTCTACTCTACAGGCAGGGAGAAAATGTAAGCCAATTAAAGCAGTTAGAAACATTTTTACTTGTAAATCTGCCTGGCATTAATAAAAACAAGTTTTACTTTTGCTGCTGCTGGTTTAACAGGTGTTTCAAATGATACTTTAAGATTGTGCTCTCCTGTAGCTACATTCAGTACGCAGTAAAATGAAACGCAAATCTTTTAGGGAGAACTGTATACAGCAGAAATAATGTAAATACTCGTAAAAGTTTCTGACCTCAGGTTATTCCCTAAAGAAAATTTCTGTACTTGTATATTTCCTTGACTGAAAAAAATCAGGATCTCATTTTACACTGCTAATTCTTTACAAGTTTCCTCATGTGATGTGCATTTACATGCCCAGGCAATTACGTTATGTGTGACTTCTAAATTAACAGAGTAGCACACACTTTCTATAAGCTTCTTAAGGCAATGCATGTGTGTCCTAAAGCAAAAGCAGAATTTATTAACTGTAACAAATTACTCAAGTTGTAGGACCTAGTGCTCTGCCATGTTGTGAAATTGACTTACCAGTCCTTAAGTGCTGAAAGAAGCCAATCAAGAGAAATCTGGACAGCTCTGTGTGGAGGATCAAACTCTACAAGAAGGTTACTTCATCTGTACTTGGTTAGAAACATAGTGGGAGGTGCCATCACAGCATTGCCACTCCCCAAAGAGGAAACAAGTCCTTTAATCCTTTAACCTGATACATAATTAATACAGTGTTATACAACTAACTAAATGCAGAAAAACACAAGCATGTCTTCATTCATATTGCATTATTTTGAAATGTAATCTTTTAACTGTGCCTGTGATTTTGGTTTAGTACTCATATTTGGTAATATTTTTATAGGCTAACTCTAATTTTAATCTGAAATATTGATATACTAATTTTTTCCTCTGAAGTTTTTAAAAGCTTGTCTGATTTTTTGCTTAGCATGGTAGTTAAAATGAATGTAAAACTGCATATTTGTCATAGCTATGCTAAACCTGTAACTTTTTTGAATACTAAGTTGACATATTGAAGCAAAGTAAAGCAATGTTTATATGGACGGGAACAAATCTGTCTGAACCTGATGTCAGCTGAGTTGAAATTATTTTTGCTTACTTCAGTCTTGCAGAAACAGTATCAGATTATGTTTTAACACATAGTTTTGTCTAATAAATAAAGTGCTGTGATTATGCATGAGAAATTGGAAAATCACTTTTCAGGACTGCTCTCATATTACAGCATATACAGCAGCCAGCATTCTGTCTCTGTATCATAATACACTGAAACAAATAAAGCTCCACATTATACAATGAATAGTGTGGCAGTGATGAGCATTTTTCAGCTTTCAAAGCTGTAAAATACTTATTGTACTATACTTTCTCTCTCCCCCTTCCTCTAGCTGATTGGACATCAAGCAGGGAAAGCTTTATGTACTACGAAGAATTATGATCAATCTCCTCAGTCATGACTAAGTAGTCGTGTGTTCTCAACAGCCATTTCTCAAACGTATAACAACATGGTTATTGTTGAAGACCAGAGTCTTATTCTTCTTGTTGCAGTTAGAATTATGCCATCAGCAATCAACAAAATAATTTGGTTGCAAGGGTGATGCACAGTGGCAAATATTATTTGATGCAGACTTTTAGTTTGAAGTATGGTTGAATCCTCCAATCTCGCAGACCTGGTATATATGATAATTGTGATGAAAGAGTACATTCCATTTAGAAGAGAACTATGTTGGCAAACTGTCTAAAACCTGAAAGCTTGCTTGCAGTTACACTCAGGTTCATGTAATCTTGTCTGTTTACCTCCCTATTTTAAACTAATCCTTTGCCTTGGTGATTTCACAGCTTTGAAATATGTGATACTTACACACTTGGGGCATTAAGCATGAAGTGAAGTGGCCTTATTTCTGTTGCATTTGTATTTTCTGTCCTCACAGCATTCATATGCTACGGTATGCAGAGATGCTACATCCCAAGACATTTACTTTATTTAAAAAAGACGTTGGAAATAAAGGAGTATGCAGTCTCAGAACCCTTGGTCTAGCAACTGAGTCCTGCCAGGGAATCTCAATATCTGTTAAATATGTTAGCAAAAGGCTTTATTTTATTTATTTATTTTATTTTATTTTACATTTGTTAACCGGGCTAGTCTGGCTGGATACATGTCCATTTTCAGCAGAGGCCCGAGGAGAAAAGCTCCACTGTCATACTATGACTTTACAGTTTAAACAGATACAGGTAATAGAGATAACAATCAGTCAAACAGTAAAAGAAACAAAATAATGACAAAAGAAAAGTAAAGTAAAATTGAATATACAGTATTACCGGGCTTGTGTAGCTTGATACATGTATATTTTCTACACAGGGTTGAGGAGGAAAGCTCCACTATCATACTAGAGACTATACAATTTAACAAAGTCACTAAAACAGAAAAGAAATCAAACTTTGTGAAAAAGCCAGATACAAATAATATACAGAGTTAACTATGAGAGCAGGTAGTGTATCAGTTATCAGTCAGGATTCGAGCAAGGGCATAGCCAGTGTTTTTGTAAATGATTTCTAATCTGTTTTTTAAAAAGGTGACATGAGGCTAGGGAGGTCAGTCCAGTGGGAAGTTCATTCCAATAAGATCCGATAGTGTTTGCAAATAAGGAGTCACCTGCTTTATTATGAGATTTGATAGTAGTTACTAGGAGCTTGTTGGCTGAACGAAGTGAGGTAAGATTTTTATAAGGTGTGATAAGGTTGTTCAGTATGGGTGTGTTGGAGGGGTAATGTAGAATTTTAAAAGTGATGACTAATTGCTGTAGGAGTATTAGATTTGGAAGTTCTAGCCAGTTGAGTTTCTTTAGGTTAAGACAGTGATGTGTACGGAATGGAGAGCCAGTTGCAAATCTGGCAATGCTATGGTAGGCTAGATTAAGTTTCTGAAGGTTAGCTTTAGATATGTTAATAAAGGAGGGAGAGGCATACAGTAGTGTGGAGATGAGGTGAGTTTGGGCAAGAGATACTCGGGATGTGGCAGTAAGAAAGGGCTTAAGTCTGTAAAGGGCTCCTATCTTTTTATTTACTGTCTTGATAGTTAAATCAATATGATAGTCAAAGTTTAGCTGATTGTCTATGGTGATACCTAGCAGTTTTGTGGAAAAGTCAGGTTTGATGATAGTGCCATTGCAGGACACAATGGAAAAAGTGATAGGAGTGGATTTAAGGGTTGGGTTGAAGAGTAGAAGTTTGGTTTTTTTGGGATTTAGGAGGAGACAGATATGTTGAAACCATTTTTCTGCTGCTGTGAAAACCAATTGGGTGGAGGAATGTAGTTCTACTGGGGATGGAGCAGAGCAGATGAGAGTAGAATCATCAGCATACTGTATACAGGTGGATGTAGGGAGGGAAGTGGGTAGGTTATTTATAAATATAGAGAAAAGTAGGGGACCTAAGATGGACCCTTGTGGGACGCCTATAGTAATTGGGAGTTGAGAAGATAGATGGCTGTCCCAAAGGACTGCTTGTTTTCGATTTGTCAAGTATGAATCAAACCACTGTAGTGCTAGTGAGTCAAATGACAGGGATTCTAAAGTGTGGAGGAGAAGTTGATGGTTGACCATATCAAATGCTTTTGAGAGGTCTAAGAATAGTGCAGAGGAGAACAGGTTGTTGTTACGATTTTTGTTTATTATGTCTGTGAAGGAGAGAAGGGCAGTAGAAGTACTGTGATAGGGCCTAAACCCATGTTGTGAGTCTACAAGCAAGTTATTACTCAAGAGATGATGTAAGAGTTGATGGTGTATGCAGCGTTCCATTATTTTGGATAGTGGAGATAGAAGGGCAATAGGCCGAAAGTTTGAGAGTTCATTAGAGTTACCTCCTTTGTGGAGGGGAATGATATGGGAGATTTTCCAACAGGAAGGGATTTTGGATTCAGTTATTGTTCTGTTGATTAAGATGGAGACTGGGTAGGCTAGTTCGGTTGCAGCTAGTTGAAGATATTCAGCTGGTAGTTTGTCGGCAGAAGGGGTGCAAGGTTTGAGTTTAGATAGTAATTTACATATATAGGTAGTGGAGACAGTATGAAACTTTAGTATGGGGGTGTTGTTTTGGGTAGGGGTTATTTGGAGGGATAGGGGGGGAGTCATAGTGTTTGCCAGAAAGGCGACAGTTTGAGAGAAGAAGTCATTGAAAGTGTTGGCTATTATGTCGGGTTGGCTTTGGGCTAGGCTAGCTGGGGTAGGGGTTTTGGTATTCCCTGGATGGAGTAGTTTGTTTATTCCTGACCAAAATTGTTTGGGGTTTTGGTTTTGGTTTTGTTGATATTTAAAGTGATAGTTTTTTTTATCCAGATAGATAAGTTTCTTTGTGGTGTTTCTCAGGTGTTTGAAGTTCTGATGGTCAGCAGGGTTTTTTGTGGCTCTCCATTTATTCCATAATTTATTTCTAGCTCGCATATTTTGTTTAGTAGTTTGTGAGAGCCATGGGGCAGCCTTAGAGCTTAGTCTAATTAAGCGGGGTGGGGCATGATGGTGTAGAATTTGTAGGAAGGTATTGTTGAAATGGGTTACTGCTTCGTCTATTGGGAGGTATTTTAGAGTTGACCAGTTATATTCTTTGAGTTCATTTTGAAAGGATGCTAGGTTAAAATCTGTTTTGTTGTGTATGGTACGGTAGGTAGCTAGCTTGGGATTGCTATATTTTTGTTTACAGATAAAGGTCAGGAGATGGTCACTGATGTTGTCAGGGAGAATTCCTGTTTTATAGGAGAGGGGGTTGTTGTTAATTAGTATCCAATCTAGAATGGTTTGTTTGTGGGTTGATTTGTGTATTCTAGTAGGGGAGTTAATGGTTTGATGAAAGTTAAAGAGATTAAGGTGAATGGAGGGTTTGGGAGATATGCAGGAGTTCCAGTCAATATTGAAGTCACCTAAGATTATGGTTTCTTGTGGAAAGTTACTGGAGACCCAGCTTAGGATATTTTCTAGTGTATTGATGTTGTTGCCTGGAGGGATGTAAGAACATATGATATATATAGCCTTGGTTTTATTAACTTGGAGCTTGGAACAGAGTATTTCAGCATTAGTTATGGAGTGGGGCAAGGAATTTATTAATGCTACCTGTAGGTGGGATTTGTATAGAAGGGCCACTCCCCCGCCCTTTTTATTAAGACGATCCTGTCTTAAGGTACTATAGCCTGGGGGAGTAAATTCGTTGTCTTTGGTACTAGGTTTAAGCCAAGTTTCAGTGAGACAGAGAATGTCAAAGGCATAGAAATCAATTAAGGCATGAAGTTGTGTGATTTTGTTGTTGATGCTGCGAATATTTAGGTGAGCAATACAGAGTGAGTCAGGGGAGAAGGGTGAAGTAGAACAGTTAGTAGTCAGGTTTGAGTGGGTGTGGCTCATGAGAGTATTGGGGCCAGGGTTGGGGTGGATGTCACCATGTATTAATAATAGTGTTTGCGGGACTTGAAATACTTTTAGGTTTTTGCAGGGTATTAGATAAAATCGTTTAGAGGTTTGGAATCTGTAGTGGTGTACTTTGTGGTAGAGAGGGGGAAGGTAGGGAGAGGTTGATAGTATATTAATATGTGCTTGTTCAAGTAGAGGAAGTGTAGATGTGGTGTGTTTGGCTAATACAGGAGGTTGGTTAAGCATAAGATATTCATAGGAGGTAAGAGTATGGTAATAGAGAAGGATGTTAAGAAGGAGAAGTAAAAAGATTGTGTTAAGGTTTAAAGGCATGTTACTAGTGAGATGAGTTTTGCAAGTATAGGACTGTGTGGTATAAATAGTAGAGTGGGGTGAGGTAGTAAGATAAAATTGTGGAGAGAGGGTGTGGTTGTAGGACTTGGAGTATGGTATTGCAAGGTGATGTGTACTGGGAAAGGGATAGGTGGTTAGCTAATAGGGGGAGTGTCTAAACAACTATAAAGGTAGGGCCCTGGGGGTGGGTGGGAATTGGGGGTAGGGTGGGGAGCGGAGTGAGCTGAAACGGAGGGGGGAAGAGCAAGTGAGACGATCAGTTGGAGAAAAACAATCAGGCAAGAAGAGAGAAGCAGGTGAAAAGGTAAGGGTGATCTCAAGAGTAGAAGGTTGTGGAGACTGTAAGGTAAGTGGGGGGTAGGTGATAGTAGAGGGTAAGGTAGAGGAGTCAGGCGTGAGGGAAGTAACAAGAGGCAGAGGTCAAATATGTACTGGAAATGACAGTGTGTGTTGTAGTAGAATAGTCTAAAAAAAATGGTTATGGGAGCAGTAGTGTAAAGGGTGCCACCTAGTGGCCAAGACAGGAAGGATATCAGACAGAGCAGGCAGGGAGTTTACCAAGACAAATAAACTCAGGGTAGAGAGAGAGAGGTTTTTCAAGGACAAAGCCGAGTAGAGGAGGGAAGGAGAAGGGATCTAAAGTCAAAATTGGGGGGGGGGGGCTGCTGGTTAACCTGGTAGGGGAGCAAATATGTCCTGGAGAGTAATGTTAAGCAGTACAAGATTAGGACATACTTTCCAAAACGGTCAACTCTGGGAAGTCAGTCTTATTTGGGAGGACGTAAAATCCTATTCAGGATTATGGTGCTTAATTATGATGTCCACGGGGCTTCTTTGGCTAGGGAAGGACAGAAACCCAGGTGTGCAGTCTGATAATGTTATAGGTAGAGAGAGAAAAAGGGGGAAAAAAAGTCAATTAGTCAATGAAGTTTGTACCACATAGCTAGTACATATGCTTTAAATCAACGAACAGGTCAGTGCACAGACTACTGTAAGACACATTGTATTAAGCTGTTCAGTTAGATTGCTCATAAAACACAGTAGGGATTTCAATAACAACCTTGCAACAGTTACATCTAAAATCACAATTAAGCAGGCGAGAGCTACCACACTGATTAAATAGGTTCCACTCTTCAATGAGTAACAGGCAGTCAGCAGCTTCAAGAGAAATGGCAGGACACAACATTCACAGCCATGCATCTATAGCCAATGATTACAGGAATCCCAAGGGGGGTACAAGGTAGAATATAGCGTTGCCTCAATGTGTAAAGGTCAAAATATTACATACTTTGTGAACATATGTGCACGGAGTTCATAGGCATTTGTCAGGAGCTTTACAAAAGAAACAGTGTGCAAAAACATTCCCGAATTAAAAACTTAAGCATAAAAAAAAGTCTTAAACAGCTACAGTTTCCTGAGAACGCCAGCTAGAAGTTGTGGGAGACCACGTGGAGGCTAGTCTTAGGCAAGGAACACTGTCGATAAGCTGCAGCAAGGGGTAACGCTGACAACAGAGAGGTTGTAAGGGGTATCCACCGAGGTAATCAGAGTGAACAAAATAAGACTACGACTGTGGTAAGCACGATGTAGGGAATATATGCGTGCGGACTCATATATCGCGCTATAGTTGAAAAAAAACCCCTCAGCATCCAAAAGCTTATGCTACAGGTGTGGGCCAAGGTAGGCTGATAGGATAGGCACTACCTCTGGGTCGCTTGCCAATAAAGAGGGGAGGAAAGAAAAAACAAAGCTGTTTAGCTTTGACTGTTTATTCTTCAAAAAGAGGAACAACTGAAACATTATCCTTTTTAGGCAGTCCACAGACAAAGAAGCCAAAGGCAAGACCCACTTGAAAATGGATCTCAATGACATGAGATACAGATGGGGGTAGAGTTTGAGCACCAAGGTTGTTCTGCATATCTGGGGGAAGGTAACAGATCATACCAGTCCATCAGTGCCACATGCTGAAGTTGGGTATAACTGTCCTCATGGCATAATGTCAGGAAGGGAGATTGCAGGAATTCTGTTGTCCTTGCACATCTACATATAAGCAAGATCTCTCTAATCACAAGGTTCCTTACAATCACCCAGCTCTGGTTCTCCTGCAGTACTGTTACTTATCTAAATCCCCATACCTGCTAGTGACAGACAGGTACATCTGCTGGCTATGACAGAAACAGTTGCTCTACATTGGATGCTGAAGTAGCAACACATTGGGTGCATGATATGATATGATATGACATGATACGATATGATATGCAAGCCTCATTTAATGTTCATCAGAAACTTTAAGGAAAACTGGGCTAAAGAAAGGTCACCTATTAGTTTTTGTTTGTATCTATCCTTCTGTTTCCCCAAATCTCTGTCTGTCTGTCTACCTATCTATCTATCAGATATAGAATTAATATGTATGTGTGTGTCTAATCAACTAACATGATTATGAGATGTAAGGAAACTAGAATACATAGAGAAAACCTACAGAAAGGCAATAGAGAATAATTAAACTCCATATGGACACTGACAACTGATAAGATCTGGAATGAGCCCTATAGATGTGAACTAGAGATATATGGGACATTTTGCAACCCATTCCCTGTCCGCTGAATGTAAAACCCTATGCTGCACAATAAAACAATGCAGACAACTTTATTTGGGGTTGGTCATTCTGCTGTGAGTAACATGAGTGGCCCAATGATTTTACTTCAGTGAATGCAAAGGAGGTAAAAGATCACATTCCAGACTGCCTCTTATCAAAGTTATATCACATTTCAGGAAATTATAGTATTAAAGCAGCTTCATGTGGTGCTCTGTGAAGGATTTAGAGCAGGTAAACCCTTACTGTGCCCTGTTGTTTGACTTTAAATGCTTTTAACTTGTCAGTTTTTCCCTTATGTGCTGTAGTGCTGGATGCTTTATGAATGTCAGGATAAGCAGCATGTATCGTATAGACTACTCAGAGGTGACCTGTGCCTTGCATACAGAGCAAGCTCTGATCCTGCCTTAAAGGAAATGCTGTGCTGCACATTTGTAAGTCAAATAGAATATGTTTCACTCGCTCTAGGGTCCTTAATCTAGCATGTGACATCAACAGGACTTGCTGGAGAGACAGATATGCCTCCCACAGGTTGCTTCTCCTCTGGGATAAACTTCCAATGCAAGTTAAACAGACCCCCTTGTTAACCTTTTTAAACATAACTTGGATAATTGGATGGGAAACCACAAATTCACCCGAGGGGTGTCATCTGTGTCCCTCTTGGATAGGGGCAGTTGGTGCTGATTTTGCTGGGCTTATAACATAGACCACATCTCTAGACCCTTAAAGAAACAAGGGTTGAACTTGGCTAGGCTTGTAAGGGCCCTAGGTCCATTAGCCTAGTAACCTCCTGTGAACCTATGTACATAATTCTCAACCTCTTAGCACAAGAAATCTGGACAAAGCCAAAAATAATGGGGGGACAAAGGCTCCAAAATAGAGACAAATTTTAAATATTGCTCTTATAAATGAAGAAAGTTGCTAGAATAAAAGGTTTTATGTTACCATGCATTTTCTGAAGAATATGAAGTCTGAAAGCCAAACATCTGTCATTATTCGGCAATTCAGTTTGCCAGAAAACCACAAATTTTATGAGAAACAGACCAAAAATATGAGGCAAAAATCTGAACAGCTGAGATGTATGAGCATGTATTGTCAGTCTCTGATAGCTGCAGCTGTTAAGTCTTCAAGGAATGCCATAATGTTCAGAAAGTAATATCTCCCCTTACCAAACCCATACTGTTCTTTATCTATCAGATATGTCATCTGTGTCATTTTGGGAGAATGCCATCATGAGTCTCTCCATAATATTACACAGAATACTGCTAAGTTCATGGGTCTAAAATTATTAGGGACTGATGCATCCTTGCTATTTGTGTATTAATACCAATGCTGCCTGTTGCCATAGGTTGGAGATGTATCCACAGGCTAATACATAAAGTTTTAACAAGTCTGACAGAAATTTGCTTAGGTTTTCCTTGATTCTGTAGGAGAGGCCATCAGAAGTTTTGTCTGCTCACACACAGCTTAATTTATTTTAATTTTACCTGTGCCAACCATTATTATATGTGTAGTTACATATGGGTTATCCTTCATGACTTCTTAACTCTCTAAGATATGTTTTACCTACTCTCAGGTTTTCAGGATGTTGCTTTTTTTCTGCAAGTATATTTCCCAAATGCTATGACTGAGTAATCACTTCCATGTTTATTTCTAACATAAAAATATTCTCAGCTTTTGTGATATAATGAAATAATACCTTATTACTGATTTCAGAAACTGAGACCAAGGTGTCGTCTGGAAGATATGATAACACTAACGTGATTTTTGAAAGCCAGGAGGGGGAACATCTTTTTTACTGCTTTAACATAGCTTATTAATTGCGTGATTCTGCCAAATTTTGTTTTGTTGAATTTTTCTGTAGAGTTGTATCTTGTCAGTGTGTGGTGAGGAATACATATGGAATAGTACAAAGTTCACTGATAATATTCCAGGCAGAGTTATTCAGGTCACTTAGTGGAATATCACTGTCTGTGTTCATAAGTATGTCATTTATGGGGTACATGTTAGTTCAACGAAAATCCACATCACCAACGAACAGATTACCGAGACAAGATTGCTGACACCACCCATCCCCGACAATGGTGAGTAGTGCGGAATGGGATGTATTCCCATTTCTGTAATGTTGTGCAATCTCGGAGTTGGTATATTTAAGTAGGGGGGTGTGGGGGGTGCAGGGGGGCTTGTCCCCCTTCTAAACACGTATCTGTTCCATTTTAAGTGTATTACAGACACGGGAATAGATTCCATTCCGTAATACATTTACTTACCTTTGTCGGGGATGTGTAGCATTGGAGATCTCGTCTCTGTGATCCGGTCGTCGGGGATGTGGATTTTCATTGAACTAACATGAATCCCATTTATGGTATCATGGTTTCCACTGATAAAGTGTAGGAAGGATGATTTATTTATTGTTGAATTTAATTTTACTGTTAGTTTGAACTTTCTTAATTGCAGAGTATATAACCATGTCTGGGAATTGGAATTATCTTAAGTTTGTGAACATGAAATCCAATATACAACCAATCCAATCTAAATTATGTACTACTAGTTTCAAACTGTTTTAATTAACATAGTCTTTTAATATATGGGCACATTTTTGAGGTTGAGTAGTTTGCCTAATCAATAGGTAATTAACATCCCCAATATGACCATATTTTCATTTACTTTTATATCATGGAAGTTAGTCATGAAGTCCTCATACCTTGCAGGGATATAGGTGGTAGTCAATGGGTTCCTATAGGTTCATAGGTTCATAGGTAGGTACTAGGCTATTGGCCCAAGGGCCTACATAAGCCTAGCCAGCAAGATACCATAGCTTACGCCATCCAAGAAAGTTATTTTCCTGTGCCACTGTCCAGCAGAGATACAGAAGTAATCCCCGGGGTGTATTTCCTATTTCCCATCCACTCATCAAGATTTTTATTGAAGAGTGCTAATGAAGAACTTTGCTTGACATAGATGGGTAGCTTGTTCCAGAGTATAGGAAGTCTCTGGGACAGGAATCTGTCCCTCCAGCATGTCCTGCTTATTGTGGTGACAAGGTTTAGGTCCCTAGAGCATGTAGCTTGGAGGGATTGGGATTTCTTTAGGTGTAGCATGTCCAACAGCTCTGGGTTTGACATAGCTTTATATGTTAGGCAGAGATCACCTCGGAGTAGGTGATATGCTATGGAGTAAAGCTGGAGTTTTTTGAGGCGGTCAGTGTAGGGCATTTGTTTGAGGCCAGTAAGCCTCTTTGTGAGACACTTATGTGGCCTTTCCAGCTGCTGCAGATGTCTTGTGAGGTACATTTCAAAAGGGGCATTGTACTCTATAATGGGTCTAATGAGTGACGAGTAGAGGGGAACAATGACCTCTTTTTTCCTGGATGAGAACCCTTTTAGGATGAGGTGTGCCACGTAGAAGGACTTCCTGACTACTGTGACGATGTGACTATCAAAGGAGAGACTACTGTCCACCTGGGTCCCAAGGTCTCTTATCATGTATTCGGTGTTAAGTAGATTGCTGCCTATGTAGTAGTTCATGGGTACAGAGTTTTTACCAAAGGGGATGACACTGCACTTTTTGGCATTGAGCTTAAGGCCATGGCTCTGACACCAGACATCTGTCTCAGTGAGGCCCTTCTGTAGGATGTCCACATCATTTGGGGACTTGACTATGGCTCCTAGTTTGCAGTTATCTGCGAACTTCATCAGCCAGAGGCTTTCTGTGTTAGCCTGTACTTCAGAGAAGTAGATACCAAACAGGAGAGGTCCCAGGACTGAACCCCATGGCACTCCACTTGTCACTGCCTTGAGGTCAGATTTGGAGTCTGCAACATTTACAGTGTGGGTTCTGTCTGTGAGCCAGTTGGCAACCCATCTTGTGACGTAGGGATTTATATCTAGTTTAGTGATTTTAGCTATAATTCCAGAATGGGGGTTGGTGTCGATAGCCTTGGCAAGGTCAAGATAGGCTGTGTGAACCACCTTACCCTCATCCACGGCTTTGGTGACTGCCTCAAAGAAGTTGATCAGGTTCAGGAGGCATGATCTGCCTTTCACAAACCCGAACTGGGTGGGATCCAGAGTTTGGAGGTTACCAATGTCTTTGTTTATGAGTTTCATGATGATACGTTCCATGGCCTTGCAGACCAGGCTCGTCAGGCTAATAGGTCGATAGTTCCCAGGATCAGTGGTGGCTCCCCCTTTGTGGAGTGGGATAACTGTTTCTGTGCGCCATTCAGTGGGCACAAAGCCCGATGTGAGGTTATTATTGAACATGGTGTTTAAATGGGGAGCCAGTTTGTTCTGAAGTTCATGTAAAATGCAGCCTGGGATGTTGTCCAGTCCCATGGATGCTGTGTTTTTGGCTTTAGAGAGTGCAGCTTTTACCTGCGTAGTTGTGATTACAGGGACTATGCATTCTTCCTGTATAGATATGGGCCCTTTAGGGGTGAGAGGGGGTAAAGTTAGCACTGAACTGATCTGCCAGGATGTTGGCGATATCAGTTGGTTCTGTAATTTTCTTACCTTTGTGCTGTAACTCAGAGCAGATCTGGGTGTTGCCATCTAGATTCTTGACATAGCTATAGAATGCTTTGTGGTTTTCCTTGGATTTAGTGGCGATTTTGTTTTCATAGCTAGCTTTGGAGGATCTTATAAGGGATCTCAGCTTCTTACTGAGGCTGACCAGGGTGCTCCTCCACTCATGGGATTTTACTCTCTTTTGCAACAGTTTCTTCCTTCTGTTGTACAGTTTGTTTATGGCAGGGGACCACCAGATTGGCTTCCTTTTTTTGGAGGATAGCGTCTTGGTTCTGTTTGGGATAGCACGATCCATGCACTCGTGTAAGTGCTTATAGAGTGCATTTGTGTAGGATTCAGCAGTTGTAACTGTATTGTCCATCTGCATGGGTGTCATGAAGTTCACCACTTCTGTCTTAAGAAGCATGAAGTTGACTTTGGAGAAATTTTTTACTGTGGTTTCCTTAATGGGGGGTGGGGGCAGGATGTGGATATCAAGGGTGATAAGCTTATGGTCGGATCAGACTAACAAGGAGTTGACTTCGGGTGTGGAACACCGGTCACTCATGTTGGTAATGACTAGGTCTAGGATATTGTTGCCCCTGGTGGGGGTGTGGATAAGTTGATCTAGGGCATTGGAGTTTATGAATTCCAGAAAGCGTTGAGTTAAGGAGTTGGTACATGAGTAGTTTTCCCAGTTAATGGTGGGGTAGTTGAAGTCGCCCATTATTAGGGTGTTTGGTTGAACCCTAATATTTTCCAGTACATCAAGAAAAGAGGAGTGGGAATCCTGGGGCATGGTGGGGGAGCTGTAGCAAGCTACAATTTGGATTGCAGTTTTGCCCAGAGTTAGTTGCACTGGGATAACCTCGGATGCATTATGCTGAGCAACTAGCCTGGAGGTGTGGATATCCTTAATGAATATGGACACACCTCTGCCTTTGGTGTTTCGGTCCAGGTTACATGGCTGAAAAGTGTGGTATGAGTTATAGCCTGGTAGTGTATGGGTGCTCTCTGGAGCCTTGAACCACGTCTCAGTCACTGCACAGATATCGATGTTCTCCATTTTAAGAAGTGCCTCGAGTGAGTGCATTTTGAGATTTAGACTTCTAGCATTGAGTAGCATTACCTTCAGTTTTTGTTTGCCTGTTCCTGTTATGGTGGTGAATTTGTTATTTGAACCCTGCCTAAAAAAGGCACTATAGGGACAGCAAGAGCCTTAGCCAGTATCCGGAATCCCAAGGGCAACAGGTGCAGGCCATCTCTGGCAAAGCATCGTGGTCTGTCGACTATGTCATCCCAAGCAGACAGATACTGGATCCCTTGTTGAAGTCAATCATTTTGTCCTTGTACTGCAATATCATTCTGGGCGATGGCAGAATGCTACTCAGGGCTAGGGTCATACCTGCCTCGGCTACAAGATCGGAGAGCTCTTCCATGTCTCTTTTCATGTAGTCCAGGGAGGTACGTCTCAGGTCATTCACACCAACATGGACAATGACAGAGTCATATTTGTACTTGGTGTGGAGTGACCTGAGTGCATGTGTTATGTGGCGGATCCTGGCACCTGACAGGCAGCTGACAGTAACCTTCTCCTTGTCTAGACTGGTGAGTGGGACATCAGTGTGCCTGACTATAGAGTCACCTATGACTAGTGTGCTGGGTACATTGTTTTGCCTTATTGGCTATGGTTGAGTGGCACACTGAGTCTGTGGGCTGTGTGTCATTTGGGTTGTGTTGGGGATGGAGGTTGCTTGCGTTTCTGCTTTGGAGGTCTCTGTTGCTTAGACAGATTATTACTGAGAGTCTCCGCGAATGTTTTTGTGTTACTGTGTGTGGATTTTGGTGGTGTAGATTTAGTGAGACTATGTGATGAGTGTGGTGTGGTGCAAATGTTTACCTTCTCCTCATGACTGTCAAGTTCAGTCTTGGTTAGAGAGAGCTTTACCTCCAGTTTGGGTAGATAAGTGCATCTCTCACAGGTTGTAGTGTTAGGTGGTAGGAGGAGAGGGTTGTCAGTGTACATGAGGCAATTTCTACATTGCCTCAAGATGCCCAGATTCATCAGATAGACAGGAGAGAACACTGGGAGCTGACCCTTGGACATGCCTGAATAAAAAACAATTTTACTCTAGATAAGTGAGGAAAGTGAGTACAAGAGCTGTTTTTCTCTATGCAAGTGAGAAAAGTAAGTAATAACATTTTATTTAGTACCACTGACATTAATTATTATTATCTGAATAATTTCTAACCTCAAATTGTTTTCTTGACTTCTGGCCTTTTAGGTTTTCCTGCACAAATATTGAGGTACTACCACCTATCTGGCTGGGTGTTCACCAGTGGAAGGAAGTATACCCTGGAATTGGTGACGTACATGTTGGATTTTTAAACCACTTTCTAACAGCGGCACAAATATCAACATTCTCAAGTAGGCAGAAGTTTCTACAGCATCCATTTTTTTTGCTGAGACATCTTGCATTTGGCAAAACTGCCTTCTTTTCTGATTTTTTTTCTTGTATAATTTATTTCTATATTTTTTTTTATTTGATTACTTGGGGTGAATTTCAGGAGGCATAAAAAGACATCAGATGAGTACAAAATGTCTTGTTCACTGTTTTAACACCAACAGAGCAGTGTAATCTATAAGTTGTAAATAACTCTTCCCAGTGATTCCCAGCCTTGGCCTGAGGCTCCCTGAATGGCATTATTTTTCTTGATATTCATATACTGTATGTCATGATGTAAGGATTTTGCTCAGCAGATGGGTTTTACCAGGTCGTCTATGAAGCTTCAGTAAGCCCACCATATCGTAGAGGGAGAATCATTTAATTAATTTATTTGTTTATTTATTTATTAATTAATTTAGAGGTATTTAGTGGCATAGTACATTGATCGCAATGGCCCAATTTCAGGTACATCCCAGGTGAATAATTCCACAGTGGTACAGATAGTAGAGAATAATACATTGATCGCAATGGCCCAATTTCAGGTACATCCCAGGTGAATAATTCCACAGTGGTACAGGTAGTAGAGAATAACAACAACAATAATAATAGTGAATGGAAACAATACAATTCTATAAATTAATACAATATGTGCACTGTTTACTCCACTAAGTCACAATAATAGCAGAACTGGCAGAGGAAGTAAATAAAGTAAAGGAACTTGAGAGGATTTTAAGAGGTAAGGTGATGTGCCACCCCCCAGCCCGTAGCACTAGAATTGATTTTGGAAATTATTTTTTAATTGGGGTCTACATTTGAATATCAGGGGAACTCTTTACAATGAATTGGAAGAAATTTCCAGAGTTTTGACACTAGAGTAGAAAATGAGTGATTGTACTAATTTAGTTTAGTTTTTGATCTTAGCAGTGTGAGCATAGTATGTCAGTGACCCTGAGGTCATAGGGAAGGGCTTTTGATGTAAGTTTAGCAGCAGGAGTGAGAATCATAGCTGTTGACCTTACATCTCCAAAATGTTAAACCCTGCCATACACATTATGTAATCAATGGGCAAAATGTTGAACACTTACTAAATACTAACAGATTTAATTAGGAAGCTCACACCATGGTTATTAACTATTTCTTTATACTTGTAAAACAGGTATTTTGATGAATTAACCTGACCCAATATTATATGTGATGATTATTTGTAAAACAAAATAAAACAAATAAAAAAATAAAACAAACTAAAGAGGGAGAAAAGGACCTGTACCTAATGGCTAGACAGAGGGCCAAGCTTGGAAAGATGTGCAGCAGGTAAGGGTGATAAAGGATAGTGAGGGAAACATACTCACAAGCGAAGAGAGTGTGTTGAGCAGATGGAAAGAGTACTTTGAGGGGCTGATGAATGAAGAGAATGAAAGAGAGAGAATGTTGGATGATGTGGGGATAGTGAATCAGGAAGTGAAACAGATTAGCAAGGAGGAAGTACGGACAGCTATGAAGAGGATGAAGATTGGAAAGGCTGTTGGTCCAGATGATATACCAGTGGAAGCATGGAGGTGCTTAGGAGAAATGGCAGTGGAGTTTTTAACCAGATTGTTTAATGAAATCTTGGAAAGTCAGAGGATGCCTGAGGAGTGGAGAAAAAGTGTTTTGGTACCTATTTTTAAAAATAAGGGTGATGTACAGAGCTGTAGTAACTACACAGGGATAAAATTGATCATTCACAGCTTGAAGTTATAGGAGTGGTAGAAGCTAGTTTAAGAAGGGAAGTGATGATTACTAATATGCAGTATGGTTTCATGCCGGGAAGGAGCACTACAGGTGCAATGTTTGCTCTGAGAGTGTTGATGGAGAAATATAGAGAAGGTCAGAAGGAGTTGCATTGTGTCTTTGTGGACTTGGAGAAAGCATATGATAGAGTGCCTAGAGAGGAGTTGTGGTATTGTATGAGGAAGTCAGGAGTGGCAGAGACGTATGTAAGAGTGGTACAGGATATGTACAAGGGTTGTGTGACAGTGGTGAAGTCTGCAGTAGGAGTGACAGATGCTTTTAAGGTGGAGGTGTGATTACATCAAGGATCAGCTCTGAGCCCTTTCTTATTTGCAATGGTGATTGACAGGTTGACAGACGAGATCAGAAAGGAGGCCCCATGGACTATGATGTTTGCAGATGACATTGTGATCTGTAGTGGGAGTAGGGACCAGGTTGAGGAGACCCTGGAGAGGTGGAGATATGCTCTAGAGAGGAGAGGAATGAATGTCAGCAGGACGAAGACAGAATATGTGTGTGTGAATGAGAGGGAGGATAGAGGAATGGTGAGGATGCAGGGAGTATAGTTGGCGAAGGTGGATGAGTTTAAGTACTTGGGATCAACAGTTCAGAGTAATGGTGAGTGTGGAAGAGAGGTCAAGAAGAGAGTACAGGCAGGGTGGAATGGGTGGAGAAGAGTGTCAGGAGTGATTTGTGACAGACGGGTACCAGTAAGAGTGAAAGGGAAGGTCTACAAGAGGGTAGTGAGACCAGCTATGTTGTATGGGTTGGAGATGGTGGCATTGACAAAAGGCAGGAGTCAGAGCTGGAAGTGGCAGAGTTAAAGATGTTAAGATTTGCACTGGGTGTGACAAGGATGGGCAGGATTAGGAATCAGTATATTAGAGGGTCAGCTCAGGTTGGACGATTTGGAGACAAAGTCAGAGAGGCGAGATTGCGTTGGTTTGGACATGTGCTGAGGAGGGATGCTGGGTATATTGGGAAAAGAATGCTAAGGATGGAGCTGCCAGGTAAAAGGAAAAGAGAAAGGCCTAAGATAGAGTTTATGGATGTGGTGAGAGAGGACATGCAGGTGGTTGGTGTGACACAGCAATATGCAGAGGACAGGAAGAAATGGAAACAGATGATCTGCTGTGGTGACCCCTAACAAGAACAGCCGAAGAGAATAAGATTTGTTAAAACAAAATCTTAACAATGAATGTGTGACAAACCCTTTCAGTACAGAGCAGTGTGAAGCAGGAATGCCTTAAAACACCAAAAGATGAATGTTCATATAATAAGGTAGTTGAGAGGTGTTGGGGAAAATGTTTCAATATGTTAAAATTTGTTGAGCAGAGATCCTAGTTAGAAGTCTAACCTCTCTTTTGGAGGAAGCCATTTGGCTTTGGAAAGTGACAGGCAGTGCTGTTGTGGGAGGGGTGTGTGTGTAGGGTTGTGATAAAATGGCAAATTTGTATTAATGATAGTTTGTAGAGTAGAAGTGTTTATGTGAATGTGGTGGCTAAGATGCAGTGGCCCTATTCAAGATGAGCTAGAACTCCCTTACCTCGGCAGCTCTTATGTTGTTATTAGGTAAGAATAGATTTTCCTTGCAAGAAAATAAAAGATGTAATTTCATGCTTTATTTGTTTTCTATGTGCAAATGGAAGTTAAGGGTTTGGCCTTTATAGAAACTAAGTGACTCGAAGGATGAAGTTGTTTCTATTGGGATTTTGTTTACGTCTGTAACTTAGGACTCTGGGGAGTTGAATAGTTTTGATGTGACCCAACAATCCTAGTCTGAGATAGGTAAAGATATAGGTTGCACACTCCATCATGAACAATGATTATGTCATAAGTATATTTAATCCTTTTACACCAAATAAAAATTGTCTATAACCATGTCTCCAAGCAGGACTGTCACTGTCTTATACTATTAACAGAAGGACACCACAGCTTCCAAAGCAGAATTTTATTACTTGTGCAGGCCGTTCGACTCAGCACAGCTCCAACAGAATAATAAGTCACCAATGCTCACAATTCATGAATAAGTAAAATCCACTGGCACAGGTATATCACACCACAATAGTTGATAAAATCCACAAGGCACAAAATTAAAGTTAAGCGCTTTCACCTAACCAAATGTCAGGCTTCCTCAGAACAATTTTATACTTTCTAAGTCCAGTTAATATAGGTGCAAATTTTCAAATGAACCAACAATAGTACCTCAATTAACCATGACAGCAATTTAAAAAAATGCAATGTTTCACAGATAAAAATAAACACATATTTTAAAAAACATATTACATTAATACAAATGTAGTCTCACTAATGTATAAGTATTGCAAAGAGATTTTGTTAATTTATAGCCACAAAATATGCTAAATGTTGTCATAATTTAGCTGATCTCAATTTCAAAACACTGGAAATACTAATGCAGTCATTCAAACCAGGGGGCTTTCCAGCATCAAGTTTTATCTGCCAGTATAGTTCCCTATACTCCAGCTTACTTTCCCAGTTACCACCCCTGGCATCACCCATTATCTGTTCTATAACCATAAACTTTATGTTGTGGTTGGAGCAAATTCATTTATGTTTATAAAGTGCACTAGTTTCCTTTTGTTTAGAAATGTCATAAAATGTTCGTATATCCTTCTCTTGAGATTCCTTTTTGTCTACCCAAGATAGAAGCTGGAACATGATCCACAAACTACTATATATACCACCCCAGCACTGTTACAAGTGTAATAATCGTTACTTCTAACCCTGTAGTTCCAGGATGTTAAACATTTTTTTCCAAGAATATACCTACATTGGTTACACCTGTCACACCTGTATGTGCCCTTCATACTTTTAGTTCCCTTGTTGTTATGTATAATACCTCTCTCAAATCTCTCTTTCAAATTTGAATCTTTTTTTTTTTTTGATGAATTGTTTTAAATCTGGAATCCAACACCCTGTTTCCTCATGTATTTTCAGTACAGCCCAATGTTTTCTAATAATCCCTTCAACTTCCGAAGAATTACTAGTGAAAGTATGTACAAAGGCACTATCATATCCTACTTGGGCATGTTCATGATTAGTAGGAATGGCACTACCCTTACCTAACAGTAGAGGATATTTGGATTCCCTTTCCCGGGTCACCTCATCTGCCAAAGTTTCAACCATAACCATGGGATATCCCCTTTGAGTAAATAATTCTTTAATAAATTTTGCTTCTTCCTTGAACATCCCATCGTCACTATACATCCTCGAGGCCCTGATAATCTGACCCTTAACAATACCCTTTTTCTAATAAAATGGGTGACTACTCTCAAAATGAAGGTATGAGTTGGAAAATATGTATTTTCTGAAAATAGTGGACTGAAAACATTTATTGCTTTGGTCTTTATATAATCTAACATCCAAATAATTAGTCTCCTGAAGGGAAACAGTATGAGTAAATTTCAAAAAAGAGGTGGTATCATTAAAAGTGGTTAATTCCACAATAGGTCCATCCCAAAGACTACAGATATCATCTAGGAATCTGGTATAATAGGTTATATACCTAAACCACGTGGATTCCATGATGTACTTTTTCTCCCAATAGTACAGTACTAGGTTGGCATATAGGGGGCACAGGCCACCCCCACAGCCACACCAGTCTCCTGCTTGTAGTACTCACCATTAAAGAACATATAATTATTTCACAATGTAGTTTCTATAAATTCCATGATGAAGTTAATGGTGTTGGCATCCAAATATCTAACTTCTGTCAATACCTCCTGCTACCATTCAAGGCCTAACCCATGTGGAATGCTAGGGAATAATTCCACAACATCAACTGTAACCATAATTACTGTATTGTTATATTTTTCACTTGTCATATTCCTAAGAAAATCCCATGAATCTTTAGTAATATACTTTAGTGTACCAACAAATCTCTTTAGATGGTAATCTACAAATATGGTCAATGGTTCCGTGATGTACCCTGCCCCCGAAACAATCAGTCTGAAGGCTAGTTTCTCTATTCCCTTATGTGTTTTGGGTATCCCAAATATTACCGGAATACGTTATTTGTCCACATATAAGAAGTCATATATCTTATCAATTGCTCCTTGCGGCAAATGATCATTTAAATAATACTGGACCTTTACAAATGCAACATTGATCTCATTTTTGGATGCCACACTATATTTCTCTTCTTCATTTAGAATTTTAAACATTTTTGTTTCGTACTCAATCATGTACATAAGCACCCCGTCGGGTTTCATGATTCTAACCTTATTTTGAACCAATTCTTGAATCAAGTTTTCTTCCACGGGAGTTACATTTTTCCCTGTTTCCTTGTAATTCCTTATTTTTCTAATGGCTTGCTCCACTAACTCTTCAAATATAATCAAAACAGGGTTGAGGGGGGGATTGAAAGTACTTGGCCTTCTCAAATTTTGCACTTCACTACTGTTTCCTTTAAAGAACAATTTGAGGTTTAATTTCCTCTAAAATAACTTGAGGTCCACCACGGTATTGACCACATTAAAGGGCCTGCTGGTTACAAACTGAAAACCCTTGGTAAATAATGAAAAGTGTTCATTTCTTATTCCCAAATCTGTATAACTAAAGATGTTAAAGTTGTTTTTAGTAACTTTTCTACCATTCACAGTGACCCCGATGTTCACTTGATTGTTTCCACATACTGTCCTCTCCTTGACTGTTCTTTCTCATAAAATTTCTGTTGTTGTTGTTCCATCCTCTCCCCTGCCCTCCTGAAACTGATTGTATGAATTGTACATACTGTATTGTCCCTGTTTTTGTGCAATTCTCTCGCTTCTCCTTGGGGGGGGGGGGAATTCTTCTAAAGGGTTAGTGTGCGTAGTATTAGAATTCCTGTTTTCCCTAGTAAATATTTCCTCATGCAAGTTCTCACCTTCCAAATTCCCAAAATTATGTACCCTCTTTGGGGGTGGGTAGGCTTTCCCCTCCCTGTATTCAATTAAGTCCCCTTGTAATTTCCTCAACTTCCGTGCAAGTACATTCTCACAGTGTGAATCTGTCTCCCTAAACACAGCATTATATTTCACTTTCTCTACTTGGAAAAGACAGTCACATGTCGGTTTATCATGCAAAACATTTACTTTCTGAATAACATTGTCTCTTTGCATTTCATAATTTCTGATCATTACCTTTTCCTTCAATAACTCTATTGGGTGGCCACGGTGGTGCAGCAGTTAGCATTGCCACCTCACAACAAGAGGTTCTCCAGTTCGATACATGGCTGGGGCCTTCTGTGTGGAGTCTGCATGTCCTCCCTGTGGTCACGTGGGATTCTTCCAGGTGCCAGTTTCCTCCCACATCCCAAAGACATGCTGTAGGTGGATTGGACACTCCAAATTGGCCTTAGGTGTGAGTGTGTGCGTAGAAAAGTACATCATGGAATCCATGTGGTTTAGGTATATAACCTATTATACCAGATTCCTAGATGATATCTGTAGTCTTTGGGATGGACTTATTGTGGAATTAACCACTTTTTTGACGTACATTAATGATACCACCTCTTTTTAAAATTTACTCATACTGTTTCCCTTCAGGAGACTAATTATTTGGATGTTAGATTATATAAAGACCAAAGCAGCAAATGTTTTCACTCCACTGTTGTCAGAAAACACACATTTTTCAACTCATACCTTCATTTTGAGAATAGTCACCCAAGTTATCAAAAAAAGGGTATTGTTAAGGGTCAGATTATCAGGGCCTCATGGATGTATAGTGACGATGGGATGTTCAAGGAAGAAGCAAAATTTATTAAAGAATTATTTACTCAAAGGGGATATCCCATGGTTATGGTTGAAACTTTGGCAGATGAGGTGACCCGGGAAAGGGAATCCAAATACCCTCCACTGTTAGGTAAGGGTATTGCCATTCCTACTAATCACGAACATGCCAAAGTAGAATATGATAGTGCCTTTGTACATACTTTCACTAGTAATTCTTCAGAAGTTGAAGGGATTATTAGAAAACATTGGGCTGTACTGAAAATACATGAGGAAACAGGGTGTTAGATTCCAGATTTAAAACAATTCATCAAAAAAAAAAGATTCAAATTTGAAAGAGAGACTTGAGAGAGGTATTATACATAACAACAAGGGAACTAAAAGTAAGAAGGGCACATACAGGTGTGATAGGTGTAACCAATTTAGGTATATTCTTGGAAAAGAAGACATTTTTAACATCCAGGAACTACAGGGTTAGAAGTAACAGTTAATACACTTGTAACAGTGCTGGGATGGTATATATAGTAGTGTGTGGATCATGTTCCAGCTTCTATCTTGGGAAGACAGAAAGGAATCTCAAGAGAAGGATATACGAACATTTTTATGACATTTCTAAACAAAAGGAAACTAGTGCACTTTGTAAACATACATTAATTTGCCCCAACCACAACTTTAAGTTTATGATTATAGAACAGATAATGGGTGATGCCAGGGGTGGTAACTGGGAAAGTAAGCTGGAGTATAGGGAACTATACTGGCAGATAAAACTTGATGCTGGAAAACCCCCTGGTTTGAATGACTGCATTAGTATTTCCAGTGTCTTGAAATTGAGATCAGCTAAATTATGACAACATTTAGCATGTTTTGTGGATATAAATTAACAAAACCTCTTTGCAATACTTATACATTAGTGAGACTACATTTGTATTAACGTAATATGTTTTAAAAAAAATGTGTTTATTGTTATCTGTGAAACATTGCATGTTTTTTTTTAAATTGCTGTCATGGTTAATTGAGGTACTATTATTTGTTCATTTGAAAATGTGCACCTATATTAACAGGACTTAGAAAGTATAACATTGTTCTGAGGAAGCCTGACATTTGGTTAGGTGAAAGCGCTTTTAACTTTAATTTTGTGCCTTGTAGATTTTATCAACTAGTGTGGTGTGATATACTTGTGCCAGTGGATTTTACTTTTTCATGAATTGTGAGCATTGGTGTCTGCTTTATTATTCTGTTGGAGCTGTGCTGAGTCGAATGGACTGCACAGGTAATAAAATTCTGCTTTGGAAGCTGTGGTGTCCTTCTGTTACTGGCTACACTTTGTTGTTTGGTTCTTGACTGTCCTATACTACTTACAAAGTCCATGGAGGTATGGGACTGTTGTACAAAAAATGTTGTCATGAATTTGTGGGGTGTATGTGGAAGAGGTAATCACTTAGATCCTCATTAGATGACTCCCATTTTGACAAATACATGCATTCAGAGCAGTAGCATACAGTTGAAACAAGTCCCAATGCTCATTTTTACAGTGGTCATGGATGTGCACAGACAGGAGGAAAACATAAGTACAGTTTGAGACCTTTTTGCATTCGTTTTTTGTGCACATGGAGTAAAAATCCACCAAGTGGTGTTCTGCATTCTATACAAAACCATTACAAAATAAGCAGCTCAGATCTTCTTTCAGCACAGGCAAACTGTGCCAGCAGTGTAAAGAATACAACAGTGTGGAGTGCAGCCCTGGGGTAATAATGTTCACTGTTCTGCAAATTACAGAAATGATCTTAAATGCAGGCCCAATGGCTGAAACATCTATATCTGGTGGGGTATCCACGGTGAGGGAGACAGTGACCCTAATCTCAGAGCATGGATCTATGGTGTTCCAGTCTGGAGTTTTAACTATCCATCCTCTTCCTGGGTCTAGCAGCTAGTGAGGGCTCTTCTGTTTGGAGTTTTCCTCTCTTCATCTTCCAAGTGTTGAATTCAGGGCTCTTCTGTTCAGATTCTTCCTGTCTTCAGGTTGCAGGTGGTGAAGTCAGTGCAAAATAGGGCTAGATAGCCCTGTGCCTGGATACACAAAGGTCTAGAAACTGGGAGAGATCAGGTGGAAGGGCAGTTAACCAATCTCCTGAGAGAGAGGGTGGTGCCATGGGGCCTGATGGAGGTAGATGATGTAAGAAGCTAATGTAACCAGTCTCTGGGTGTTCGCTGTCAGTCAAACTAGGAGGCTAGTATTTGGCCTCCTTTTCTAAATCCTAACAATGAAGGGAAAACCCTAGTCCCATATGAGTAGTAAAAAGCATTTTCAAACAATTTGTTTGTACACTTCACAAAGTCACAAAAAAATAAAAAATAAAAAAACAGACAACCTCTACTAAGGTAAATTCAGGGATAAGGTACAAAGCTAATATTTGGTGCCATTTTCTGAATCAAAACCCAGAAAGGAAAATGAGCAGGAACAAGCATTTTCAAGCTCCTGACAGTTACTGTTTAGGTTGTATACCATGAGATGCCAAAAAAAAATGACTTTTTTCCTGTGTTACTAGTTCACCAGGCAAACTGAACCAAGGTGGAACCAGTGATATACAGATCTCCTTTAATGACTGACTTTCTCTTTATATTACTAGCAATGATTAGAGACTTAATTACCAGTCTTTGTCCAATTCCTGGGTTAAACAGTACAGATGTTTTAAATACAACAATATTCCAAAAAGACTCGAACCCAGTCTCAGGAAGAAAACAGGAACCAATAATCCAACAAATTAGTCAGTCATTTATTAATAAAGTTCTAGCGCCTCGGTGTAGCACCACCTTTACAGAATCTCCTTTACAGATGTTTTAGTTGTATGATTTATTGTTTGTTTCCTGATTTTTTTCTGAGTGCAAACACACTTTTGATGGAAATGCTTGAGTTGACACCATGGTGGTTGTGGGTGTCCTGGCTGATCTGCCAGGTCGACTCCATTTTTTTTTCAAGGGTGGCATTTTTGTTTTCAAGTGGACTGAGCTTGTGCAGGATGTGGAAGTATAAACCTTCATGGAACACCTGAGATGTCCACAGAGATATCTTATTAAAAGGATACAAGACCTAAACAACATGTTCTACATGGACCGACTCAAAGCCATGTCACTATACTCAGTATCCTACAGACTGCTAAGAGGTGACCTGTGTTTGGCATACAAGGCATCCCCTGACCCATTACTGATGGATTTACAGCACATCAGCACATTAAATGGCATCAGAACTGCTCAGTTTAGAGATCTAACCCTCTTCTGCAACATAAGCAGAGTGGTATGGATGGACAGGTATATTTCACAGAGAATACAGATGTTATGGAAGAGACTCCCCATCCACATAAAACAAACTTCATCCCTGTCCATTTTCAAGTGCAACTTAGATCTTTGGATGGCAAACAGAAAATGTATCCCAGGACTGCCCCCTGTACTACTAATGGACAGATGCAGCTCCTAAATGCTTTATTCCATGCATGGGTCCCCTCAAATGATCTTTTGTATAATCCCAGTTATTCTTATTAGTGGTAATATATAATTATCGACCATGGGCTGTGTAAGGCCAATCTGTAACCAAACGGGACATGTTATTTTGAGCACAAAAATGGAAGTTGCCTAACCTTAAAATGGCCCACAAGGGAAACTAGCCTAGTACATACCTATGAACCTATGATCAGGGAAATCATGGCAGTGTTTAGCTAGGATGAGCATCTGGAGTCGAATGTCACACAAGTGGTGTGCCACCCTGATTTTGAACATATTCACAGATTTCCATACATAAAAACAACTACAACCATTACACTGTGCACAGTATACTATAAACTCTTTGCTGCAATTACCAGAACAAGTGCCCTTGATTTTTCTAATGAGTACTGGGCAAAATAAGTAGTTCTTGTTGCTCATGTAGTTGTAGTAAGTGCAAAAATGGAGGCTACAGGAGTAGGTTCCTCTGTTGTCCTCTTCCACTCAACCCATTTCCTGACATTCCTGTCTCTCTTGAAAACAGAACAAGAATGGGGTCTTAGGAGTTTTTCCAACTGTTTATTGCCTGTAATCACCACCCAGTTGTCAGTCATGATCTTTCTGATTGTTTTGTAATCTATTCTCAAAGGGAAAGCCATGCTTTTTTTTGTTTTGTCCTCTTGTGGATCCTGGTATTGGTTTCTGCTGATCCCTAGAAGTCTCCCAGGTGGTCCATCAAAATGGGGTCCCATGATTCCTTCGAAGTTCTGATAGTGTCAAAAATGGAATTCAGTAATCTACTGCTGTACCTCATAGCTAGGAAGTCAAAGTTGAGCTAAGGTCTGCAGTCCCACAAAGGCTGGCACAGCCTCTCATAATACAGGCTAATTAAGTCTGTCAGTAGCTTCATAAAAGCAAGCATTTTAAACATTCAAACTGTAAACGACTCCATTAGATATATCTAATGAAGCTCAGGTGAAAGTATTTTCTTTAACATAGTTCTGTAATGGTTGTTCAAGGTTTATTGTCATGCTAGAATTCTCTTTTAGGTTTGTTAAAAATAAAAATAAAAACCTTTTATAAGAATGAGGTTCCACAAGCTGTTCAGCTGGCAAACTGTAATGGGTCCTTCAGGAATATTCAATTAAGGAGCTAACCTCTAAGCTTTGAGGTTGGCTCCTTGTTTCTCTCTCTCTCCCATATTTTCCTCCAATTAGCTCTCTTGTCTGTAACTGCCTTTAAATAACTTACTTGATGAGTGTAATGGATTAGAACAAAAACTCTCATCCATTGGCTAAACTATACTAAACTGAATAAACTAGCTGAAACTTCAACAAGCTGTCTTTATTCCTCCCACATGGAGGACACCAGAGAGAAAGAGTCTCCTAGATCTGCCAGCTAAAGTGATTTTTATCTGGAATAATCCTTTATTTTCTGTTTCTCTATACAAGACATGGCATTCCATAATTGGTAAATTAAAGTAAGGCCACAGAGGACACACCCCCACTGTTTAGTGCACTATAAAGGTCTTTGACTCAAACAAAAACATATGGATTAGAAAACCACTGTCTAGTGCAATCTGTGAATCATTTCCCCCGATGCCATCTTTGGCAAATCTGGCTTCAAACTTTCACAAAAGTTGATTATTAAGCAGCTGTGAACATAACTGAGGAAGTTATAATGTAAGAGAAATGGTCTAAAGTTCAGTATGAGCAGCTAGTCTTTCTATTATCATCTGCTAAATGTTAGGGAATTTAGAAACTCACAATATGTAATGAATATCTGCAGTAATAAAATATCCACACACATTACACTGGATCAGACAGCACTGGAAAAGAAGCTACAAAACAGAAACTAAAAGAGGCATACGAAAAAGAAAGGAGGGAAGTAGGAAGAAAACATACAGTAGCAAGTGTGTGTGTGTGTGTGTGTGTGTGTGTGTGTGTGTGTGTGTGTGTGTGTGTGTGTGTGTGTGTGTGTGTGTGTGTGTGTATAATATGAATATATAACAAAATACAGACAGTTCAAAATACAAATATTCCAAATACCAACACCAAAATTATGATAATTAGTAATACTGGCAAATAAAAATACAGACAGTTCATAATATTGACAAATCAAAATAATCAACTCACAATACTAACCCAAACATGTCCAAACCCCACAGTAAATAAACTGTAAAAACAACTAAAATAAAACAAAACTCAAAACCAAAGCAGGCATTGTTTGTCTGAACAGTGCTATTGTCACAAAAAGGGTTTTTCTAACGTAAGGTACACGGCTAGGTTTGTGGTTAGGGGAAGGTTAGGGTTAGAACACATTAGTATGGTGGGACAGGGGGATTTTGCATTGTGCAACTAAACATTTAGTAAATGTTAATCCCTTGCCCTATGAAAAGGATGGGGAGACTTTTGATAGATTTGGTAAAAAGAGTATATTCCTCTGCCACCCTTATTTTTAAGATTCTTAATTGCAGTCTCAATTGGTAAAATTTTTGTTTGCTTTTTGTGAAAATATAAGGAACATTGTCACCACATTTCCATTTTCTGTGGGCAGATCTTCTCTAAATACTTGTACAAGTAATCAAACATTCTTTGAAGTGAGCAGCAGCTATGCGGTTTGTTATGAGAAGGTCTGCATGGTTAGAGTCTCAAATTTTGCCTGAGTAAGTTAAAGCTGAAATTTTGAGTTCTCCCCTTCATAGTGAGGCTGTATTTGGTCCATCTGATACTGAGGTCCTGAAAACATTTAATGAGAGAGGGAAACAGATTCACGGGACAACTTAGATTTTTCACCCTTCATTCCCTGCGTGTATTAAAGGTTTCATCCCTAAAAAGCAAAACAAGCAGACTCAGCAAACTTCTGGCAAGCAGACATTCAAAAAACAGTGGCGACCAGGCTCCAAAAAGAAGTTGGACCCTAGCAGAACACAGGACAGTCCAAGTTGGATTGATTATCTACATATTGTAAGCTCCCTTTCACCCTGGAAATCCTTTACAACTTCCCAAGATCCCTCGCCATGTCTTTCTTTGGCAACAGATAATTTCAGACAAATTGTTTCTGAGCTTATTCAACAGGGCTAATAATAGCAGTGGGAGTCCCTTCCTCTTTTTCAGAGTATTCCTTTTCATTCACTATATCAAAGCACTTTTTCCCTCTTGTAATTCAGCATCTGCTGACTCTAAGATAATCAGACTTGTTTTTTTTTTCTCTGACAGGGAATGCTTTTTATCTATGAATGTTTCTGGTACCCATGAAAGAAAATTCATGGAGACCACTATTAGGTCTTTGTTTCTCAATCAGTTAATGTAAATCCCAAAGTTCAAAATGCTATCCCTTCATAATCTGTTTCTTCTTATTCCTTTTTCATTTTTTTTTTGGTAACTGTAGATTTAAAAATATGCTTATCATCATATTCCTATAGCCCCATATTTCAAATGTTTTTGTTTAATGTTTTCTGTTTCTGGATTATGTTTTCTGTTCTCTTCATTGTCATTTTGGTTATCCACTATTCTAAGAATGTTCACAAAGAATCTAGCACCAGTGATAGCTTACTGCAGACTGCAAGGTATTCACATTTTTCCTTATTTAGATGACTTGCTTATCTTTGCAGTCTTTTTGAAAGTGTCAGGCATATCTCATATGGGTAAAAGATCTCCTTTGCAGACTGGGTTTCCAACAGTATATTTGAAAGTCTTATTTGACTCCTTTCCACAGGACACAGGATTAAATTCCTGGCGTGTCTTCTAGATATGTCAGTTCAAATAGCTTTTCTTCCACATGGAAAAGGAGATATATACCTAGAATTATTCCTGAGTTTTTCTACTCAGTCCAGGACTTCAACAATTGAATTTCTCAGAATACTAAGATTTGTACAATTCTTATGATTCCCCTAACTAGATTCTACATGAAAAAGATTCAGTGGTACCTAAAATCTGTATTGTTCCCAACATCAGCAGCCTCTGATGTTTCAATTTTCTGTTTTGGAATTTGCAAAAAGGGAACTGCTTTGGGGGAGAGACCAGTTTTATCTGAATTCAACTCTGCCATTCTGCTTTTCAGCTCAGCTACAATATTTAACAACAGATGCCTCAGACTTTGCTTGTGCCTCTGGGAGTAAAAGTGCATGTTCGTTGGAAAAAAAAGACAGGTTAAAACATGTCCTCAAGACCTCTGTAAGTGATTACAGACAACACCATGGTGATGTGGAGCATAAATGGGGGAGGGGGTGGATGTTTAGATGTTACCCTCTCTGCAAATTAGTCATGGTTTCCTGGCTTATAGCCATACCTCAACCTGTTTGAGCAAGAAATCTGGACAAAGCCATAAATAATGGGGGGGGGGAGTAAAGGCCCCAAAATAGGGACATTTTTCAAATATTGCTCTTACAAACTTAGGAAGTTGCTAGAATAACAGGTTTTGCATTAGCATGTATTTTCAGAAGGGTATGAAGTCTGACACTCAAATGTCTGTCATTATTTTCTGACTTCAATCCTCAATAATTTGCCATTGATTTGCCAGAAAAAAACACAATTTGATGAGGAATCAGACCAAAACTTTGAGGCAAAAATCTGGACATCTGTGAAAATCTGGACAGTTGAGAGGTATGTTTATATCAATTCAGCACAATCGTACTCTACAGGTGACTTACATTCTCTCAGATAAAAACATTGACAGACAAGTTGAACAGGACCAGGACAGACCCACACATGGAGATTGAATTGGAAGGTCTTCAAGGATTTGATGTAGTTGTGAGCAATACCTCAAGTAGTTATATTCACCTTCATTCACCACAAACAGTTGTTCTGCTCCAGGACTCCTTGCAAGCAGATTCATTCTCATTTCCTTGGAGGTGAATGTTCATGCATGCTTTTCCATCCTTCTCACTGATATCCAGGGTTATTCTGAAGATTAAGGACTTTCCACAAATCATTGTGGTGACTCCCTTCTGGCTCAGGCAATAGTGGATCTCCCATCTTTTGGAAATGGCCAAAGGCCATTATCACAAGCTACCATACAATCTGGACCTAATTACATAAGACAGGTGTTGTTTGATAACCCCCAGCTTGAAACAACTTGAAATTACTGTCAGGATGACACCTACAACCACATCAATGGTCATATTCCAGATTTCTACTAGCCCTTCATGTACCCCTTCTTGTTGTTACTTCTCTCCCAATCTGACTTCAAAGTTCCCTTTCAAGCTCATTGGCAAGCATTCTGGTCTGTTTCTAAGCTTCTGTAAGAACACCAAAGACCTCTCCTTACAGTTAACCCAGTATACGTGCCTATGACCTTACATTACATTTTTTTCTGGCTCACTAATTGGACTAACTTCAACCTGGAAAAAACAAAAGGAAACTCAAATGAAAGTACTCAACTTTATTATACAAGAAATAGCTTACTGATTGTCTTTCTTGACTCTGTATGCACAGTCGCTACCTCGGTCATCCCGCTTCATTCACCATCGCTGCACTCGGGCTCACTCCACTCCTCTACCCTACCCCATTCCCACTCACCCCCACATCAATTACATTTATATGTCTACTAACCACTCCCCGTGCATCTCTTATGCGAATCAGTACTTTCCATCATTTTCAGACCAATTATTTTATCCCATTTACTCTCCACCCATATCCTTCATTCACTTCCAAACAGCAATCTCACACCACTTTCCTCCACAACACCCACCTAACCCCACTCACTCTTAACAGTCCCTTACACCTTCTGCCTCACTAACATGTTTCAACATTCTTCTACCACCCTGCCTCTCATCTCACTAACTCTCACCTTCCTTACATACATTACATCCTTAAACCCCAGACCCTTCACATACCATATGACTGTCATTGTCCAAATTGGTGTGAATGACCTGAGACATACCTCCCTGAACTACATGAAAAGAGACATGGAGGAGCTCTCCAATCTTGTAGCCCAGGCAGGTATGACCCTAGCCCTGAGTAGCATCCTGCCATTACTCAGAATGATACCACAGTACAAGGACAAAATGATTGACTTCAACAATTGGCTAAGCATCTGGTGTCATTCTAAGGGGATCCAGTATCTGTCTGCCTGGAATGACATGATCAACAGACCACGATGCTTTGCCAGAGATGGCCTGCACCTGTCACCCTTGGGATTCCAGATACTGGCTAAGGCTCTTGCCACCCCTATAGTGCCTTTTTTAGGCAAGGTTCAAATGACAAATTCACCACCATAACAGCTACAAGCAAGCAAAATCTGAGGGTAATGCTACTCAATGCTAGAAGTCTAAACCTCAAAATGCACTCACTCAAGGCACTCCTTAAAATGGAGAACATTGACATCTGTGCAGCGGCAGAGACCTGGTTCAAGGCTCCAGAGAGCACTCCTGCATTACCAGGCTATAATTCATACCACACCTTTTGGCCACCTAACCTGGACCAAAACACTGCAAGCTTATCCAAGTGCAACTAACTCTGGGCAAGACCTCAGTACTTGTAGCTTGCTACAGATCCCCCACCATGCCCCAGGATTCTCAATCCTCATTTCTTGATA